>NW_011888784.1:14207163-14207468 GCF_000151845.1 Pteropus vampyrus
CCTAGAAACTGATTGGCACACATTGAATGGAAAGCAAATGAATGGACATCTTTAAACAGGAGGAAGGAATCACCGCCTGCCCTTCCCCATCCCACGAGATTGAAGAGGGGATGAGGTTGAGTCTCAATGAGAAGAAGTCAACACTACCACCCTCCTCAGAGGAGCTTTGGCACTTACTCTAAGGTAGGCAGAAGAGAACTACCCACCCACCACCCACCCCCGCCCAAAGCTGCAAAGACTGTGAAGGGAACACCCAGAAAGACATGTTGATGTTGCTTATACTCAGGACTTGAAATACACACACA
>NW_011888784.1:14207518-14212210 GCF_000151845.1 Pteropus vampyrus
GTAAAAAATTTACATTTGAAATCAATGAATCAATCAATGAATTTTAAAAACAGAGCCAGCTTTAATATAGTCAGTCAACAAATTTTACTGAGCACCTAATATCTGCTAACACTGGGGATACACTGATGAGCCAAACAGGTGCAGGTCCTATCTTCATGGACCTTACAATCTGGTAAAGACAGAACAATGTTAAATCAATACTTATAAGTAATTAACTAAATAATTGTGCTATAGAGGAAAGGATTTGCAGTAAAATGTCTGAAATCAGTCCCAAAAGTACTGACTGCGAAAAGTGACAAGGGCGTGGACAAGAACAAAATGAGTTGTCCATTGAAAATATGTTGCTGACACAGATGATCAAATTGTTGTAGAACATGTTTTCCTACTTGGTTCCTATCAGGTTTAATGGGATGAAAATTCTTGGGAAATGCTGCAGCATGCCTTCTGGGAACAGTTTCCTCCTGTATGAACCTGCCTGAATAAGGGCCACCATCTAAGTGCATTGTTCTCCAGTCCGTTAGCTGACGAGGACAGGCTCATAGACATGATAAAGTAGTGCCGAGTCTTGGAAGAGGCCAAATTTTTAATAAACAGTTCGAAATAATAAAACCCCCGCCTAACCTCACTTGCCTCCTCTTTCACTGACCTCAGGAACCACTGAGTCAGAGGTCACTTCTTACACTTGATTCTGCATATCAAATGACAGTGCAAGCACAAGATTCCATCTCAACAACCCTCGAGAATAGAGGCACTCTTCATCTTTCAAATCTCGCGGAGTGCTGGGAAAAACACAAAGTCCTATAAATAAGATAATGAAACAAATCAACTCCAAATCTCCAGGGGTCTGATTATATCAGACACTGAAGCCTGAGCATGACGTGTAAACAACCGAGCAGCAGAGAGACACAGTGACGCTGGCTTTAAGAAGATGCTGTGGGCAGTGGTGGGCAGGCATTAGGGAAGAGAAATGACTGGATGAATGAACATCCAGGTGAAAGGTGCTGAATGTTTGGCTAACAACTTGGGGTTCTTGTATGGACCCCAGGCTTGAGAAAAATGGATTCGGGAGCATATGAGCTCATTCTACGTACAACAGGGCAAGACTCACAGCTGGCAACATGGGGCGGCAGATACAAACTCAATGCAGGAAGGGATTTTTGAGCAACTCAATGGGATGGGAAACTTCATCAGAGATGAGCTTTCTGTCCCTGGACATATTGAACTGGACGCTGCAAGAGCTCTGGTCAGAGGCGGCATAGACAGGATCCCTCAGCCTCCAAAGTTCCTCCTGACTAGGATTTGGAGGCTCTTGGGTGGATGAACCAACACTGACTGATGGGCTTGTGGAGGAGAGCACAACTGCTCAAATGACACCACCTTCAATGAGTGTGACTTCAGGATCTTGAGCAGTCCTCAGTGCATCGACTGGAAGGAGGAAAGGGATGGAGGGCAGGAAGAGGACACAAGAGAAAGGGACTTGCTAGCCTGTGCCTTTGCTCCACACATAAATACCCTGGTCAAACCTCTCCTAGGGAACATGGCCACAAGTCACACTCCAGGCTCCTGAACGTAAATCCACCTCTTTGCGTACATGAGGGGAAAGGGGCACATCCTCACTCCCTCAAGATCAGACTACCTTCCTCGGTGCAAAGGGGTTGAAAAACAAAGTGTGCGTTCCAGGCCCAGAGGGTCCCAGGTCTGACTGTGATCCAGGCTTGTGGCTAGAAATAGAATCCCGGATTTAGAACGTTACATGAGTGTAGTAGGGCACCAGCGCCTAAAATATGTAAACATACTTCAGCTTATTGTATCACACATGTGTGGCTGAGGGCCACTATTGTACTCTGCTATGTGTGGAGCCATGCGGTCCCCTGGGGAGCAGAAGGGAAGCACAAGACGGGGAGCAGGAGAAGTGCACGCAATACTGTGCTCCTCCTCCCCACCAATAGAACTGCACTTCCCAACAGAAATGTGCTCCACACAATAAAACTGGTGCCTACAGTTTCATTCTCATGTCTGCCTCTTGTGCATTCTTCCAACTGGGCATCTCACCATCAAATCTTCCGTTCTCGATGAGCTCGGCGCTCACACAAAGTAACAAACAGCATGGGAAAATGGAAAAACAGAGGAGGTCAAATATTCCTAGTGAGCCTCATTAAAAATCTCATCTAATTAAACTATCATACTTCCCATACATGTGGAAGCCTTGCCAGGCATGGGTACAGTGTTCATGCTGAATTTGCCTCTTGAAAAGCACAAGGGCCTAGGAACTGCCCTTCTGAGCGAGGCCAGTGCACAGGGAAAGAGTGAGGAGTTAGAGGAGGAAGGAAAGGGTGAGAGCATTCTCCGTCTCCAAGACGAAAAGAACTCTCCTTGTTCAAAAGACCCAGTTCTACTGAACCACATACCCATCTTAATAAGAGTGAAGATACTTATAAAAGAGAAATTTTAATTTATGCTGAAAAAATCTCAGGAGATAACATCCTGATATTTCCTGGAAGCAGGTAAATCGTGGCATTCTATGCTTTCTTTCAACACAGGGAGCACTTGAGCTCCTACAGATAGGAAACGTGGAGAAGATAAATCCAAAGATGTATACATCAGGTACACTCCAAAGTTCACCTGTGAACAAAACGGCAACAGCAACAACAAGCTAGATTATTTTAGCAGTTGAAATCCTTTTGTAAATAATAATATTCAGCTAAAATTAAGCCAGATCTTTAAAGATATGTACTGGGACTTGATATGTCCTGTCACTTAGCAGAATGTGGTAGGAAATAAGAAGACTCCTCATTTCAGACACCGAAGGTTCTCATTCTAAAGTGTCCTTTCCGGACAGTCACCCCACACCTCTTCATTGCTGGACACATTCTTTTTTCTCCTTCCTGTCTACTCTGAGCTTTACGCAGCTCTGGGCCTCTAATCATTGCCAGGCTGATTTTCACTCTGTTCCCCGACGTAAAAGCCATTTTGTGAGAATAATGGCAAAATTCTGCATTTTTCTTGAGAACATGTGATGTCAGTTAAGTTCTCCAAATTAACAAAATTAACAGTTGAGTAAATCTGCTCAAGGTTTGCCATCAGTACCATCCAATAAGAACCCTTTAAAGTATGTGACGTGCTCTCAGATTTGTTCATTCCTGTGGTAACATCAGTTGGCCAGCCACATGTTCCAGGCTCCAGGCTAGGACCTGGGGCCAGATGAATTCTTTAAGATTTGTGCACATACGGATGAAGAGTATACAAGAACTCTCTGTACTACCTTTGTAATTTTTCTGTAAATCTAAAATTATTCCAAAACTTAAAAAGTAAAAGTTCTGTGCACATGAGAATTATAGTGATGCTGAGAAATACTACTTCGATGCACCACAGTATTTGTGCCCACCCATCCCCTCTCCTGACAACCTACAAGGGACAGGTTCAGAATCCCCATGCCCCAGTTGACACAGCTTGCCTCAGCTGAGTATAACACTCAAGTGCCACACCTCTACAGACTGTAGCTATCCAGTATCTGTAAGGAGATTGTGTCAATCGAACACTGTGAAACAAAACCCTGGTTTTGGAGAAACACAGGAAACAGTGCAGAACATTTTACCGAGAGTTAACCTGCCAATTTATCATCACAGCAAGATTAAACATTTGCACTATTTCAGTTAATTTTTAAGAATTGTTTCCGACAGCCTAACTGCTTACTTGGCTTCCGGGAATTATTTGCAAACAAAAAGTTCTAACAGAAAGTGAGAGCCTGGAAATATAGCTTCCTAAAGAATCAACCTGTTGGAAGCTTAGCTTTTATAATCTGGAATCTACGACAATATTTAGTCATTTTAACCCTGAAAAAGATGATTTACAAGCTTAGTATGGTGAAATTTACTGAATCTTTCTATGTAGTTACTCTATTCATCATAAGGCATTTTACTCTTCATGAGATCTTTGCGATGAAAATACTGAAACAACAAAATTATTTATTTACTTATTTCTCATTTACACTCCATACCTCTTCAATAAGATTTGAGAGCATCAAAAATATCCGTAATAAGAGCCCCCATAAAAGTGAAGATATGTTTGGAAAGGAAAGATAAGATGGAGCCACAGATGAGTCAGAACCTTCATGGTAGCTCATCAGCCTTTCAATACTCCCCCACTTCTAAAAATTACTCAGCACTATTAGAGATGTAGTTCTGGGGTATACAAAACACCAAGACCTTAAAATGGAGTATCATATCTTGCAGTGGTACTTACCTTTCTCTCTCGACTCTCAGAAAGCTTTTGGAAAACATTTTGGTTTCGCTGCCCAGTTTTCTGGTCGATGCAAATCATCTGGCATCTGTGACAAGGCCCCAAAACCTGGGAAAGGAGAAGGTAAAAGAAAGGGTTGCCATAAAAGTGATCAGACCCTCCCACTTTGCAGGGAGGAAACTGGGTTTAGGAAGATTGGTTGTAAAAGGCCATCTTCCAGCCAATTTCAGACTTACACAAAAATGCTCAATACTCTAACTATAAGGAGCCAGAAAGTGGCACCTCTTCACAATGCCGATGCCACTGGGAATCATCTACATTTGTTTATCAGCTGAAAGGCTGCTGTTTCAGGACTTTGCAGAGAATGAAAAGAGTGGTCACGAATCTCAGAGAGTTATGGGCAAAGTTGGAGTTCCTCCCAGGAAAAGGACTAACTGGGTGGAGGACAAACTG
>NW_011888784.1:14213070-14217934 GCF_000151845.1 Pteropus vampyrus
AAATAAAATAAAATAAAATAAAACAAATGTGTCAAAGTTTTGTCAACCACACACAAAAAGAAAAGAACAAAAGAACCTTAGGGTGTCCATGTCCTCTGACCCAGCAATTTCACTACTAGAGATTTAACCCAAGAAAAGAATCAGTAGTACAAACACAGATTCATGTACAAGGATAATTCTCACACTATTTTAATAGGGAAAATCTGATAGTACTTAAAACATCAAATAGTAGAGAAGAATGCTACATTGATATGATATATATCATGCAGGTTTTTAAATTAATCTATAAAAGGCATTAGATAAAATGAGAAAATTTTATTTTTATAATTGAAATAAGCAGAAAACAAAATTATGTGTGTATTCTTGTATATGTGCGGTACATGTATATACACGTATATACAAACACTACACAAAACACAGCACACAGCTTCTTAACAGGGGTCATAATTCTATTCTAGATAGTCTGCCGGGAGCATGAATTACTTTTATAGAGAGACAATTCCCCATAAATGTTAACATAAAAAAAAAGAATGCCACTCAGCAATGACAAGGTGCTTCTTTTATTGCACATGGAAAAGGTGCAAAAGCACTTGATTTTCTCATAACCATTTTCTCCTTTGCTCACTCATGGGCAAATGCAAAGTGAGCGCTGAAATTATAAATACTCAGCTACATCGAATGTGTCTTGACCTCTTCCTAACGCTCACATTCTGTCAGGCAGGCAATCAAACCAGAGGAAATATAACTCACTGTGGTACCAAAATCAAGATTCCAGAACTCATAAGCAGCTGGCGGGCTGTAAAGGAGCTCTGCCTGGTACTTGCCTTGAGAGGCTCGGCAGACCCATGACCTCTCTTGGCCTCATTTCCCCATCCAGCTCCTTAGCTGGATTTGATAAGGAGTCCAGATACTATTTCTAAGAAGCCAAGCCCAAGCCTGGCACTCAGCCATGCTCAAATGTGGAAACTATCGTTACGATATATGAGGATCCCCCAAGATGGTCTCTTTATGCAACTAGCTAAGAACACTGGTATTGTTAATTTCATGCCCCACTGAAAAACTAGGCATATTCTATGCAGATGACCCAACCCTCTGTCCCTAGCTATTCTTTATCTTTCCTGTCCATTCAGGAACAAAACAGACTTGGTCTCCATCCTCGTATGCTCTGAAAGAATGAGCAGGCGCTCTGCAGAGCTTGACCATGTGGTGGGTCAGGAATATCCTTTCCAAGGCGGTAACATCTGAGCTGAGACCCTGAAGTAGTTGCAGAAAGAATATGCCGGACAAAAGGGAGTGCAAAGGGCAAAGAGGCTGAGGCAGGAAGTTTGGCTTCTTAGGGAATGGAGAGAAGGTTGATATAACAAGCAAAGAAGAGGTGATGAGCTCAGAGAGGCTGGAGATTTCAGAGAGGCTAGTGAGTTAGGAAAGGTTGGCTGGGTCAGGCCTGGGAGGAGTACGGGGGTGCATATACGCCCAAAGCCTGGAGAGAGAGGCCATCCAAGTGGCTTTACCTCTGACTGCAAACTCTTCCCCAGCTGACAGCAAGATAAAAGCCAGAGCATGGGGAGAAGGTGCAGCAGCCATGGGCACGGAAGGACCACTAGACATCTGAGCCCTCTTCTACAAGTTCCAGACAGCCAAAAAGGCCAAAAGTTGCAGCAGGATAAACTTCTCATAGACAGGAGCATTCAAAGAAAACGAAGTTTAAGTCTAGACAGACTGATGAGGTAGAGGCAGCACTTGGCCCTTGATCACCTGAAACAGGGCACATTCTCTCTCTCTTCCTCATGTGAAACTGCTGCCACCTTTGTGGGGTACAAGGGATGGATCATTCCGAGGGGTGCCCCAGAATGCAGATGTCATATACCCTCCTGCAAAGGTTTTGTGGGTAAGAGTCAAAGATGAGGCAGGATTCCCACCTGTCACCATCTTGGTCTAGTTTGAGGTCTGTCTCCACTGGCAACCCTTGGGCAAGGATAACAGAACTTCCCAGAACTCACCTGGAAATGCAAAGGACCAATTGAAATCTCATCCCATTTCTCTTCTTCAAAAGCACTGGTTCCATTGATAATAATATTGGCACGGAAACGCGAGATGAGATCTTTCATTGGGAATAATTTCTCTTTTCCATTCTCATCACTGTTTAAGACACACCAAAAAGGGAAAGAGGCTGGGGAGATTGCACTATTGTAATAATTCAATGTTTCCACCACTCAGTGCCTGACTTCATCAACTGTACTGTGGCCTGAAGTCCGGATGGTCAGAGCGAGCTTTTACTGTGAGTGGAAGCACAAGAAGCACCCATCTGTTGGACAGACCGCAGTGGTCTCCCCTGGGATATGGTCCCACATTGTGGAGAGGCCTATGAGAGGCAGTGCAAAGGTGAGTAGATCTTAATTTAAGAGATGAAGGATTTTAGAAACCAGGTGAACAGAGGTCGAGTGAATAAACTTCTGCGAAAATACCAATGCTACGAGGTGAGTCAGGACAAGGCATGTAAAGAGTGTCAACAAGCTTAATTACCAAAGACCTAAAAAGTACCAAGAGTTCACTCTTTTTGGACACTAAAGCATCATAAAACAATATCAAGTATATGTGTGGGGGTTGATATTTATTTCCTAACTTCCATCCTGTTTGGAATTTTAACTAGCATATGCTATTTTTGTAATTCTTGTTTAAAGCTTTTATTTACTGCTATGAAGTCTCATAAAATGGCTCTGCACCTCAACACACCCTCTCCCCCCAAGGAAAAAAGCACTGAAAAAGCATCTGAAAATATCAACAAAAGAGTTTACTGTATGATCCCATTATATTGAGTTCAAGAACAAATGAAACCATGGTGAGAGAAGTCAGAATAGTGGTGACCTTCAGTGGGGTTGACCAAGGGGCGAGGGTAGAGGCAGATTTCTGGAGTACTGGAAATATTCTCTCCTTGATCTGGGTGGTGGTTACATGGGTATATACATCTGTCAAAATTCATTGAGCTATGGGCTTGTGATTTTTGCATCTCGTACTTCAAAAAAAATTTTTTTAATTACTTTAAGTTGCAGGGGAAATCCTTGAGCATGACTGTAATTTACCCTGGAGAAAAAACTGAAAGGCTCTGAGGGAGGATAAGGGGTCCATGGCTGTGTCCCAGGCCCCTTCCTAACAGTGAATGGAGTACGAAAATCCAGGAGCAGGATGACTGAGTAGCTTTGCCACTGTGTGCAGCTCCCATGATCTCCAAGGACTACACTTTCTTCATGTGAAATGAGAGGGTTAGCACTTTCCAGTCCTAACATATTCTGATTGTGGATTTACTCTCCAGATTATAAATCCTCCCTCTGTGCTTTGTAAAAGGGAAAGTTTTATGTCCAAAACTTATTGTGGTCAACATATACATGATAGCATCATAAAATTCCAACATAGAACACAGAGCTACACCAACCAGGACCCCCAGGGACCGTTGCCATGTACTAGTCATGGGGCCAATTCCTCTTACCTTTGACCACCTGTCCCACCTACCTCCTGCCTATCAACACTGCACTAAACCAACTGGTAGAAAACGTGCTCCTTTTGGTAGAACCAGGGTAGCAGCAAGCCTATCCCAAATTTCTATCTTTCCACACTAAGAATCCCAGAAAACTGCAGACCTGCTCTCTCCAGGGCTCTGGGTACCTAAAGAGGAGGGTCATGTGGTGCCAGGAAAGCTCAGTGACCACCCAGGGACCGAGCCCTGTGTCACACTTCTACTCCCAAAGAGGGCAGGCTGGGACATGGCAAGGGAATGCTGTTGCATGTTTTCACCGATGACTATAAATAGGAATTATTACAAACAGCTCGCCTTTGTCATTTTTATTTGTACATGTTTGCGAGTCTGCACACACGTGTACAAGACCATGTAGCACATGACAGTCACAGAATCCCTAGCTCGCAGTGCTGACAGGGGTGTGCACACCCTTCCCTGGCCTGTGGACTACAAATGAGCAGTCCAGCTCTCATATAACAGTTTTTGTTTTGTTTTGTTTCCTTTTGCCTTAATTGTCCGATTACCTTGGGACTCCAATTTCCTCTAAAGAACAATGAGGGGGATTGGACCAACCAAAACCCCCTCTAGATCTCCTAATACTGTAAGGTCCCTTGAGAGAGCACTGGGTAGGAGTGAGCAGGCAGGGATTCTGTCTGATGGTACAAACAAACAATACCTAAAATTATAATTTTAAAAGCTTTCATAACCACTCTTCTTTTCACTTAAAATGACTGTGGAAGTAGGGCAAGGCTCCTAGGGGACAGGGGCCAGTGAGAAGGCAGGCAATGAAATTAGGTCAAGTTGATAGCAATTCCATTAAAGCAAATGTTAATAAATGTAATCATTAAAAAATGAGAGTTAGAGTTATTCACTAAGCATCTTGAGGGCATCAAGAAGGACATTGGAAGATAAAAGAGAACCCTCAAAGATTAATGAGAACTTGCCTAAAAGGCTTTGTGATTTCTCTAGGCCTCAGTCTCTTAATGAAGAGTGTGGACTCCATGACACCTGGATCTTTTCTCCCCAGGTAGGTGCCAGGCTCATTTGCAGGAGAAAATGTTTACAGCTGTGTGCTATTCTGTGAGGAAACATTAAATAGTAAAGGGATCTTACCTGGCATTTAATTGCTGCTGAAGCTCCAAAACACTGGATCTGTTCAGCAGCAGATACTGGGCCTCATTCACCAGAGAAAGAGTGGCTGTTGTACCAGCAGATTGACCTAAAGGTGATGGAATATTTAAAATAAGAGTTTCTAGATATGGAAACAACCTAAGTGTTCATTGATGGATGAATGGGTAAAGAAGATGTTGTGTATATATATAATAATATTCCATTGTGTGTGTGTATATGTAG
>NW_011888784.1:14219149-14229110 GCF_000151845.1 Pteropus vampyrus
CCACTGTGTGCAGCTCCCATGATCTCCAAGGACTACACTTTCTTCATGTGAAATGAGAGGGTTAGCACTTTCCAGTCCTAACATATTCTGATTGTGGATTTACTCTCCAGATTATAAATCCTCCCTCTGTGCTTTGTAAAAGGGAAAGTTTTATGTCCAAAACTTATTGTGGTCAACATATACATGATAGCATCATAAAATTCCAACATAGAACACAGAGCTACACCAACCAGGACCCCCACGGACCGTTGCCATGTACTAGTCATGGGGCCAATTCCTCTTACCTTTGACCACCTGTCCCACCTACCTCCTGCCTATCAACACTGCACTAAACCAACTGGTAGAAAACGTGCTCCTTTTGGTAGAACCAGGGTAGCAGCAAGCCTATCCCAAATTTCTATCTTTCCACACTAAGAATCCCAGAAAACTGCAGACCTGCTCTCTCCAGGGCTCTGGGTACCTAAAGAGGAGGGTCATGTGGTGCCAGGAAAGCTCAGTGACCACCCAGGGACCGAGCCCTGTGTCACACTTCTACTCCCAAAGAGGGCAGGCTGGGACATGGCAAGGGAATGCTGTTGCATGTTTTCACCGATGACTATAAATAGGAATTATTACAAACAGCTCGCCTTTGTCATTTTTATTTGTACATGTTTGCGAGTCTGCACACACGTGTACAAGACCATGTAGCACATGACAGTCACAGAATCCCTAGCTCGCAGTGCTGACAGGGGTGTGCACACCCTTCCCTGGCCTGTGGACTACAAATGAGCAGTCCAGCTCTCATATAACAGTTTTTGTTTTGTTTTGTTTCCTTTTGCCTTAATTGTCCGATTACCTTGGGACTCCAATTTCCTCTAAAGAACAATGAGGGGGATTGGACCAACCAAAACCCCCTCTAGATCTCCTAATACTGTAAGGTCCCTTGAGAGAGCACTGGGTAGGAGTGAGCAGGCAGGGATTCTGTCTGATGGTACAAACAAACAATACCTAAAATTATAATTTTAAAAGCTTTCATAACCACTCTTCTTTTCACTTAAAATGACTGTGGAAGTAGGGCAAGGCTCCTAGGGGACAGGGGCCAGTGAGAAGGCAGGCAATGAAATTAGGTCAAGTTGATAGCAATTCCATTAAAGCAAATGTTAATAAATGTAATCATTAAAAAATGAGAGTTAGAGTTATTCACTAAGCATCTTGAGGGCATCAAGAAGGACATTGGAAGATAAAAGAGAACCCTCAAAGATTAATGAGAACTTGCCTAAAAGGCTTTGTGATTTCTCTAGGCCTCAGTCTCTTAATGAAGAGTGTGGACTCCATGACACCTGGATCTTTTCTCCCCAGGTAGGTGCCAGGCTCATTTGCAGGAGAAAATGTTTACAGCTGTGTGCTATTCTGTGAGGAAACATTAAATAGTAAAGGGATCTTACCTGGCATTTAATTGCTGCTGAAGCTCCAAAACACTGGATCTGTTCAGCAGCAGATACTGGGCCTCATTCACCAGAGAAAGAGTGGCTGTTGTACCAGCAGATTGACCTAAAGGTGATGGAATATTTAAAATAAGAGTTTCTAGATATGGAAACAACCTAAGTGTTCATTGATGGATGAATGGGTAAAGAAGATGTTGTGTATATATATAATAATATTCCATTGTGTGTGTGTATATGTAGCAATTCCATTATAGCAAATGTTATACACACACATACATACACACAATGGAATATTATTCACCATTAAGTAAAAAAGAAGGAAATCTTGACATTTGTGACAACACGGATAGGTCCTTGAGGGCATTATGTTAAGTGAAATAAGTCAGACAGAGAAAGGCAAATACCATATGATCTCACTTATATGTGAAACTTAAAAAACAAAAACAAAAACCATCTCACAGATACAGAGGACAGATTGGTGGTTGCCAAATGCAAGAGGTCGGGGTGGGCAAAATGGGTGAAGAGGTCAAAAGGGACAAACTTCCAGTTATAAAATAAATAAGTGATGGGGATGTAATGTACAGCATGGTGACTACAGTTAATAATGTATTGTATATTTGAAAGTTGCTAGAACAGTAAATCTTAAAAGTTCTCATTACAAGAAAAAGAATTTTTTAACTATGTGTAGTAATAGATGTTAACTAGACTATTGTGGTAATCATTTCACAATGTATACAAATATCAAATCATTATGTTATACACCTGAAATTAACATAATGTTATATGTCAATAATATCTCAATAAAAAATTTTAATAAAAGTTAAACTTTTTTAATTAAAAAATAAAAGAAAAGAAGAGTTGTTTTCTTGCAATGCAAATGAATCATGCTCCACTAACTTGCATTTTTAAATAGTAAAGACTGTTTCCACAAGAGGAAGAAATGGTGCCCTGGAAATAAAAATGTTCCAAGCATAGTTCAAATCTCTCAAAAACAGAAAGCTCAAAAATGAGTTCCTGGTATGTTCTGCTAATAATCTGAAGAAAAATAAATAAAATGCTGAAGTGAAACTGTGCCAGCAAAGACTTGTCAGCAACATACAGAAGAGGAGAAATGGGTGGGGTGGAGCCAGGGGCCCTTCCCAAGGCGGCCAGGGAGAAGGGCCTTGATGAGGGCCACAGGCCCAGGATAGTCTTCTGAATCTACACAGGGAAGAGCTGGTTTTTGCCCTTGGGTAAGTGTGAGATATTGACTTTAGAAATAAATAATACAAGTGTTAAAACTACTAAGGTGGGAAAAATGAGTGAAATAAAATATCAAATGTGGTCAGAACTGCTGGCAGCCTGTCACCCAGCTTCCATCTCCCCGGTGTTGGGCACGCCATCTCTGTCTTTAGCCAAGATGTTGATAACAGGGGCTGGCTGGACCAAAGCCTAGCAAGCTGTCTCTAAACTAGGTATGAGGACCCCGAAGTACACGAAAATAGATACTTCTAAGAGAATCGCTTTTCAGACCCTCTACTTCCAAATGTCTTCTTTGCTAAAATGGCTCTGTCAGAGGAGGGGGTTACAATCCCTCCCCACAGAAGGTCCTTCTCCCAGCTCATAGAGGAAAGGCTGCACCTCTCTCTCCTTTGACACATCGCCCCTGGGGGATAAAAATCTCCAGGGTGGAAAACAAAAGCCCCATTCAAAACCCTAGGGTCTGTGCTGAGAGAATAAGTCTCTAAAGCTTGGGTGAATGATCCTCCGCAGGTCAGATGAGTTCCAATTCTTTGCTCTCCACAAAACTGCCACACCTAATTAAGTTGTCAAGCGACAGATGATTCAAGTCATCTGAATGTTAGATCCCTGTGTCTCAGAAGAAAGGTTTGAGTGACAGTGCGTTAGCTGAACTCCTTTCATCTCCAGCTCTTTATTGACTGCAACAAGGTTTTTCAGAAGAGAACCAATGCTTAGCACCAGCTCTTCTGGTCATAGGTGACAATTACTCATGAATATGGGAATTAATGGTGGGCAGCTTAGCCGTCTCATTAAAAGATTTATTTTCAAGAATGTTTTCTCTTTATGTTTAATAATAATCTTTTGAAATTTATAACATACTTTTGTTGTTTTGATCAACTATGTACTATTAAAAATTATGATAAGAACTCAACCTAGAAGAAATTTCCTAACGCTTAGACTCTTATGATCACAGTAAACTTTAAAAATAATTATACATTTCAATTTATATATGATTTTAGTTTCAAATTAAATATGATAAGGTGATCAAAGAAAGATTTTCAAGCATAAACTATATAACTAAAATAAAATTTTGTCATGAAAATGGAATGGAAATATAAGTTGAAGAAGAAAAAGGAAAGAAATAAAATTTCTGACCATGAAAAGACTGTTCGTTCATATATTTTTAATGAACATTCAAGGGAATCAAATCACTATGGTATTGAGATTCCACTGGCTAATATTTAAAAGGGTGATGTACAAGCTTTAATTTAAAATGAATATATTTACAATATGCTGGAAATCTCATCCCGTGCAACTATTTAAACTAGTTTTGTAAATTTAGATGACAATGTAAAAATGTATGAGGAGGTAATATAGCTTTAAAAAAAATTCTTCTAAGGTATAGCAACACAAAAATGCTTGGAGATCTGTGACCTAGACCATCAGAAACTTCTCTTTCATAAATGACTTGAAGTGATCATGTCTCTAATCGTGTCTCTAAGCTTATCCAGGCCCAAGCACCACCAGCTCACCTCTTCGATAAAATGAGCATAAGTTTATTCCCTTTTTCCATCACATAGCAACTCAAATTCTTTAACAGCTCATGACATGAAAAATTAACAAAACTTGGAAAAGCCTAAGTAGATTACATCCTTTGATTCCTCTGTCATACATTTGCAGAGTCATAGGTTCACCTGTGCAGGTCCCAAGACCCTGTTACTGGTCCCCATATAGTCAGAATGCTGTTTGGATTTACAAGCCAGTCTCTCTTGAGAGACCATCAGTAGGCAAGGTTATCTCTACACAAACCAGTAATGTAGCAACGATCTACGCCATCATTTATCTAGAATTTACTGAGCAGCTACTATGTACCAGGTGTTGTTCTAGGCACTGGGGATGCAACACTGAACAAAATAGACAAAAATCCCTCATAAAGCTTATGATCCAGTAGAGGAAATGCAGGACATACACACAATAACTGAGAAAACGCCTGACCTATAGGATGTGAAAAGTGCCACAGAGAAAAATAAAACAAGGAAGGGAGCTGGGGAGGTTCCAGCAAGAGCTCTGGTTTGAAGGACAGCTGTCAGACGAGGCTTCCCCGAGAAGACAACATTTGAGCAGAAACCTGAAAACAATCTCTCCTTCCCCTAAGGCACTGTTAACTTACAAAGCACATTCTTCTCTGCTTTCTCACTTCATCCTAAAAATAGCTTATGGCAGGAAGATTGTCACGAAACGTTTTAAAGTCCAAGTAGTCGAGTTCTACATGAGTTGAGGAACCATGAGGCCCAAGAATCTGCCAAGGTCTCGCAACCATTTGGAGACAGAACCAAGACTTTTCTCAGGACATAACAAGCTACCAATGATTTTATTTATCGATATGAAATTGTGCTTCTAAACATGCATGGCTGAGGCAGAGCACTTGAGCAGAGGCCAAGTGGCTGCCTAGAATCCCACCTCGGCCTCTCAGGGTTCTCCTAGAGACCACACGCGCGCAGGTCCTGCTGACCTGGGGCCACCGCAGCACCTTTCTGCCGAAGGCTGATCACTCCACATGAGCAAACAGATTGCCCTGTAACTGTTTCACAGGCTGATTTTGATGTATGCAAGGATGAGCCTGAGTTCCTGTCCCCTAAGACCCAATCCGAAATGTGATACCTTTGCCGTGTTTCTTCGCATTTCTTTGAAAGTTCGAACTTTGTCTGATCAAATGACACGGACGGCCCAGGAACTCTGACAACCAGCTTGAAATTTTTTCTCCACAATCAGAAGTATTTACCCTGACCCCCCCAAAAAAAAAAGAGAGAGAGAGAATAGTCCATGTTACATAGTATTTCTTTAAGCAATAACCTGATGGCATAACATCACATCACATCACATCACATCACACCACACCATACCACACCACACCACACCACATCACACCACACCACACCACATCACATCACACCATATCACACCACACCACACCACACCACATCACATCACACCACACCACACCACATCACATCACACCATATCACACCACATCACATCATTGAGCCCCCAGCCAGAAGGAAGCCTAAAGTGACAGGCGTGCTTAGGAAGCTGCAGGAAGATATCCAAGGCACAGGAAGACCTAAGAACTGGGCCTGTGCAACACTTTCAGATCAGATAAAAAGCTTCAGAAGCTCCTCTTGAAAGATCTTATTTATATGAATTACAGCCACTGAAAACCACAAACCTTGGAATTTGAGACTTTCCAGAGCATTATTTTGCTTTAAGAACGTCTCGAACCCAGGCACGTCTTAGTTTTTTACTATGGGCCTGACTACGATATTTTTCCTCACAGCCAGACTACACAGACTGATGTATTTGGTTTGTGAAAAGAACATTATGCCTACAAATTCCCAATATGTGTACATTTATTGATTCGGTTTTTAAAAAACTGTAACCTCCTAGAATTTTTAAAAATAATTTTAAATTTAAAAAAATTTAATGTGCACATCGCCAGAATTTATAATGCAGAATTGTTAATATCTTATATCTTAAGATACATATTATTTGAAACCTACCTTATCTTTAATTTTTACCAGAAAAAAATAGTTGCCCTTCTTTGCTGAAAGGGAAGAGAAGAATGAAATCTCACTTTGCAGCACATCCTCTCTGGTGCCTTGAGAAAGTACACCGAATCCTATTTTTATTATCTTATGTACTCATAGTTCCAAGCATAAGAAACCTCTAGTTATCTAAAAAGCTTTATGAACTGGAAAATGGCATCTCTCTCAGATGCAGCTAAACGAAATGTACAACCAGGGATGGGCCTGAGAAGCAACTACAGGCATTCCTAAATGGCTATATTTCTTTCTATGTGAAGATGTGCAATAGTGACATGCAAAAATGTTTGCCCGAAATTCATTGCCCTAATTCGATGTACTACAATGAATGTTTATCAGCACAAGTCCTGGTGAAAGGACACATGGTGTGCTCAACTCTTGACCTCCAGGATGGTCAGGGCCCAGTTATGCTGAGCAGGATCATCACACTATTGCCTTCGCACCTTTCCTGAATGTGTAGCCCTTCATCGCCCCAGTGAGATCCAGGCATCCTAATAACTTGAGTCCAATTCAGATGTAGCTTTAGTATTTAACATATCATTTCATGATTTACATGATAGTATATGAGGCAGTGCAGAAGGAAATGTAATTTATGAATTATCACCTGATAAATTGTACAACCTGAGGGACATCATGACGCCCCCTTCACCCTCAGCTTCCCCATCCAATCCATCAGTTAGTTCATGTAAGTTTACCTCCAGATTATATAGCTGACACCCACCTGATTTTCTCCCTGACCCTGGTCCAAGCCTCCATCTTGTCTCACCTGTGCTCCTAACACAGGTGCTCAGCTGGTCATCCCATTTGCACCCTAACCCCCTTCCAACAACTCTACAACCACCAACCAGGCTTCATAATGTGAATCAGGTCCATTCCCTCACCACTCCACTGTGGCCACCCCACCTGAGCTCCACCATGCCTCCTCCAAACTGTTCCCCACATCACCCCACCTCCCCCACACCACAGTGTTCCAGGCTCTGAGGGAGCAACAGAGACTGAGTCCCATTCTCCCAAGTCAGCATTCTAGTGAGAGGGACTGAAGATATAGGTTGGGGGAATAATAAATGCCAAGGAGAAGGCTATGACAAAGCAAGCAGAGAGGGAGGGGCTGATTTCTGTGGAAGGTCAGGTGACCCCTCTATGAAGAGGTCTTTTCAGCAGAGACTGACAGAGGTGAGGGAGCGAGCGCTGTGGAGGTATAAGTAGAGGAAGAGCATGTCAAGAAGAGAGAACAGCGAGTGCAAAGTCCTGAGGAGGGAGCATGCTAAATAGGTTTGAAGAACAGCAAGGAGCCAGCGTGATGAGAGGGAAGCACATGAGGTGGGAACAGCGGCAGACTGGATGGAGGACACAACAGACGACCCTTCCCCCTCAGTGTCACCCTGCAGATGGACCTGAGATTTTCACCTGCTGCAGAGTCTCACCTGTCCGCACAGACTTTGCTTTGGCAAATCTGAGCCTGTTCACCATTTTCCTCAAGAGGCACCTCTATAGGCTCCATCCCTGATGAACAAAGGTTAGAGACAAACTTATTATCATGCAAAAATGACAACTATGTAAATAAAAGTCCATTATCATGAAATATACAAGACTTATTATGACCCCAGAAATTGGCCAAATCAAATAAGTGGGTCTCGGAAATCTCTTTATAACACAGAGATTCTCTTCAGCATGATCAGCACCACCAATAGCATGTCCATTGAGCATCATTCTCATGGGAGACCCTGCCCTGGGGCAGTCACATCCATAGTCCCTGGAACACTATAAATCTCTTTGAAAGTTTTCTCTACCTCTGGATGACTCCACATCCCGAGGTCATTATTCTCTAAGCTACATAAAATCCTTTAGAAATAGGCAGGGTGAAGGCTCAATCAGCACAGAGTGTCAATTCTCAGTGGCCCCTAGGAGTCAGCATCGAATTGGAGTACTGCAGCAATCATCATTACCCCCCAAAACCTGCTACTATGTCAGTGGGGTTGGGAAGCTATTCTTTTTTTAAATTGTGATATAATCATCATACATTAAAGGAGTATATAACATATGTATGTAAGTTTAAAAATAGTAATAATTAACGCTCATGTACTCACTACTCAACTAAAGTGGTATTCATTCTTTAAATAAAATTAGAGTGAAATATGTGGATGAAACTAAAAGAAACTGAGCTGATACCATTAAGGAGTGAAAGACCTTTAATAACAGCTGGAAGTGCTGAGGCCCTCTGCCACTGAGCACTACTCCTCATCCTCCATGAGTCATTAAAAGTATAAGGAAAAGGCATGAAGCCAAGACTCCTAAATAGAACTTGCAAAGGCCCCTACTTGTGGAGAAAAGAAGTAGGACCTCCTCCCGTGTGACCCACCTATGCCTCCAGCCGTCTCCAAGTTGCTGCCAGTCACACTGCCCAGCAGCATGACCCAACCTGTCCCTTAGGTAAGAACGTTATGCACATCTGCATCCCTGCTCATTCTGGTCCTGCTTCACCACACACAGCACAGCACAGAAAACTGGTACATGCCCTCGTACTCACAAGCTTTAGATCACACCTGCTGCTCAGGCATGTGCCCATCACAATAGGCTTTACACCACCAGGAAGAGAAGCAACAATTTGTGTCACAGATGTTCCACCTTATATGTGCACAGCCAGGTCCACACTCCTGTCCCTGTATGGGGAAAGCCAGAAGAGGAACTAATCCAAGAGAAGGAATGCACTGCGCTGAATGAATATAGATGCTGACATGTCAAAAAGATGTGTATGTACCCACAGGGAAGAGAAGTAAAGTGAAATCAGAACACTGGTTACGAGGAAGTAACCACAGCATGTGGAAAAGTGCCAAGGCACAAATGTACCCTTGGGCAGCCAGCAGGAGGCTTATCCTCAGCTTCTTTCTACCTTTATCCGAGACTCTGCATAAATCACTCTGCTTAAATCATATAAAATCATTTCTATTGTCCTATTGTCCTCAGATGCTTCATAAAGCTCATTACAAGCCTCTTGTTAAGGCAATGACATCAGGGGACCCTACATGCATTGAACTCAAGGGGCCCGCCCCCAACAAAGTACATGGGGGCTGAGTTCATGCCATATGTACTGTCCCTGTGCTCAGCTCAGAGATACAGGGGAATAAAATAGCCCGATGTCTGGACTCAAGATGCCTGAAATCTTTGAGTCCCACACATAAAGCCATTATAATGTGTGTTTCATTGTTTATTAATTAGTTTGTTCTTTCATACATTGCCAAAAAATGCTTACTCCACCTGCAGTGGTGGAAGCCCCTACGAGTGAGCAAAATATCTGATGCATGTAGGGGACATCACACCACCTCAAAAAGTGCTGCTAATTTGGAGTAGAAGATAATTGAATATTTGTAGTTTTTTCTCTCACCCTTTCCTTACATTCTAGAAGTCAGGATATATATTTTTATGCTTCAGAGAATAGAAAGTGGAGTAATCCACTCAACTCTTTTTGAATGTTAATATCCTGGGTACTTGAACTTGAACAAGAAAAGTACAATAAAAGAAGGTAATATATCAATCTCACTAATAAAATTAGGCATAAAAATACTAAGCAAAATATCAACAAACTAAATGTATCAAAAAAATTATTGCCAACTAGTGTTTTCTCTCCCCCAAGAGTGCAAGGATAGTTTAGCACTAGACAATCTACTAATGTAAGATGTCGCACTAATAGAATACAGGAGAAAAATATGACAACCAATA
>NW_011888784.1:14229160-14233004 GCF_000151845.1 Pteropus vampyrus
ATCAGAACACTGGTTACGAGGAAGTAACCACAGCATGTGGAAAAGTGCCAAGGCACAAATGTACCCTTGGGCAGCCAGCAGGAGGCTTATCCTCAGCTTCTTTCTACCTTTATCCGAGACTCTGCATAAATCACTCTGCTTAAATCATATAAAATCATTTCTATTGTCCTATTGTCCTCAGATGCTTCATAAAGCTCATTACAAGCCTCTTGTTAAGGCAATGACATCAGGGGACCCTACATGCATTGAACTCAAGGGGCCCGCCCCCAACAAAGTACATGGGGGCTGAGTTCATGCCATATGTACTGTCCCTGTGCTCAGCTCAGAGATACAGAGGAATAAAATAGCCCGATGTCTGGACTCAAGATGCCTGAAATCTTTGAGTCCCACACATAAAGCCATTATAATGTGTGTTTCATTGTTTATTAATTAGTTTGTTCTTTCATACATTGCCAAAAAATGCTTACTCCACCTGCAGTGGTGGAAGCCCCTACGAGTGAGCAAAATATCTGATGCATGTAGGGGACATCACACCACCTCAAAAAGTGCTGCTAATTTGGAGTAGAAGATAATTGAATATTTGTAGTTTTTTCTTTCACCCTTTCCTTACATTCTAGAAGTCAGGATATATATTTTTATGCTTCAGAGAATAGAAAGTGGAGTAATCCACTCAACTCTTTTTGAATGTTAATATCCTGGGTACTTGAACTTGAACAAGAAAAGTACAATAAAACAAGGTAATATATCAATCTCACTAATAAAATTAGGCATAAAAATACTAAGCAAAATATCAACAAACTAAATGTATCAAAAAAATTATTGCCAACTAGTGTTTTCTCTCCCCCAAGAGTGCAAGGATAGTTTAGCACTAGACAATCTACTAATGTAAGATGTCGCACTAATAGAATACAGGAGAAAAATATGACAACCAATAGATGTAGGAAAAGCATTCAGTAAGAATTGACTATTAATCATGATAAAACTTTTAGCTAAATAAGGAAAAAACTGATTTAGCCTGGTAAATCAAATCAAATACCTACGGTAAACACCATTCTTATTTTTGAGACTTTAGAAGCATTCTATTGAAATCAGTAACAAAAAAGGATATCTTCCATCCTGCTCCAACATTATATGAGACGGCATAGTCAATGAAGTAAGATAAGAAAAGAAAAAAGAGAAATAAAAATTAGAAAGGAAGATATGAAACTGTCATTATTAGAAGATGATATGCCTATTTACATAGAACAAACAAGAAAGTCTTCAGACCAACTAATAAAACTAACAGGAATTCAGAAAAAGTACTGGATAAAACATTGATATATAAAAGTCAATAATGTTTCTATATGGTATTAATAACCAATTAAGACATTTAATAGAAAAAATAGTATTCAAAATACTCCAATTACATAAGCAAAAAATGTGCAAAATTTTTCTGGAAAATATTATTAAATTTTTAAAGTAATGAAAGAAGTCTTAAATAGAGATACTATTTACATATAAAAGACTCAAAATTATATGACATAAATTCTCCTAAAATGAATATATGACATTACAATCAAATTATGATTATAAATATATAATTGCAAAATATGTGATTTTGCAATCAAAATCCCAAAAGGACACACCAATGAAAATACAGAGATTGTCAAAATGGATTTTAAAAAGCATGAGCCAACTGCAGCTGGATACAAGCCACTCACTTCTAATATAATGATATAAGCAGATTAAAAGTAAAATGGAGCCATCAAGAAAACAAAATGACAACCTACAGAATGGAAGAAAAAAATTTTAAATTATAGATCTGAAAAAGGACTTATATCCAGAACATATATAAAGAACTCTTAACTCAATAATTCAAAAATAAATAAACAAAGAATTTGAATGGATATTTTTCTAAAGAAGATATACAAATGACTAAAAAACACTTGAAAAGTGGCCAACATTATTATCTAGGGAAATGCAAATCAAAGCCACATGTGGTACCACCACACGCCCACTAGGATGGCTATTAAAAACAATAACAGAAAATAACAAATGTTGAGCAGGGTGTGGAGAAACTAGAACCTTCATACATTGCTGGTGGGAGTGTAAAATGGTGATGCAGCCACTTTGAAAATGTTAACAATAGAGTTACCATAGGACCTGGCATTTCTACTCCTAGATATATACCCAAGATATTTGTACATAAATATGCACAGCAGCATTACTCATAATAGCAAAAAAGTGGAAACAATCTAAATATCCACCAACTGATAAATGGATAAAAAATATGGTATATCCATTCAATGGAATATTATTCAATAATATGAATGATCTTTGAAAATATTATGCTAAGAGAAAGAAGCCAGTTACATATTATGTGATTCTATGTATATGAAACATCCAGAACAGGTAAATTCATAAAAACAGAAAGTAGATTAGTGGTTGCCAAGGCATGGGAATGAGGTTGGAAATGGGGAGTGACTTTCAATGGGCACGGTATTTCTCCTTTAGGGTGAGGAAAATGTTCTAAGATTGATTGTGGTGATGGTTGTACAACCCTGTGAATATACAAAAAAAACACTGAACTGTATACTTTAAAAAGATATGTTTTATGGTATGTTCAATAAATATCAATAAAGCTAGAAAAAATAAATAAAAAGGTAGAAAATGATATAGCCTGCAAATATTAATCAAAAGAGAGTTGAATGGCTATATTAATAGTAGACAAAGAATTTCATACTTCACAGAAAAGAAACAAAGAAAATTACCAGGTATAAAGAAGAACATTACTTAAAGACAACAATTCACCAACAAGACACAATAATACTAAACAAAGCAAAAACTAACAGCACTAAAAGGGAAAATAGACCAACTCACAATTATAGTTGGAGACTTCAACACTCCTTTCTCAGTAATCAACAGAACTAGTAGTCAGAAAAATCAGCAAGTATATAGAAAAACAGCAAAATGGTATAGTCATTCTAGAAA
Organism: Pteropus vampyrus; assembly: GCF_000151845.1. Lineage (NCBI taxonomy): Eukaryota > Metazoa > Chordata > Mammalia > Chiroptera > Pteropodidae > Pteropus > Pteropus vampyrus. The sequence goes on from NW_011888784.1 coordinate 14,232,131, forward strand.
ATGGTTTGGTAGTTTCTTTTAAAGGTAAACATACACTTATCATACAAGCCAGCAATCCACTTCTACATATTTATTCTAGAAAAATGAAAACTTCTGTTCACCTAAAAACCTACACATGAATGCTTATAGCAGCTCTATTCATAATTGCTCAAAAATAGAAACAACCCAAATATTCATCAACAGATAAATGGATAAACACATTTCAAGTGCTCAGCAGCCACAAGTGACTAATGACTGGACACTATAGACACACTATAGACACTGAACATTTCCACCATTACAGAAAGTTGCATTGGACAGAGCTGGTCTATACTTTTATACATATTGGATAGTTTATACTAAAACTCAGCATGGAAGACTTAAAGCTTCCTGTACATATTACAATGAGTGAAGGAAATAAAAGAAATATAAGGAACAGGACATTATATGATTCAAAAGTTACACCTGTTCACTTTCAGATTGCACCATCAGACCTTTACCTCTCCCCAGAAAAGTCCCACAGCACAAGAGGAGAAAACTTTTTGTTGTCTTTTCTAGACATCATTTCACATACTTTGGGATTATTTTAATATTTGGAAAAGCCATTATTTTGCTTTCATGTGAGTATAAGAGTCACTCTTGACACCTGCATTTTGAAAATGAAGCCAGTTTTCACACCTTTGGCTTTGATGACCATGATCCTTTGCTGCAGGTCAATGAAGGGCTGGATCAGGCAGAGCCGGGGCTCCTGCTTCTGACTCAGGCAAATGCCATTGTGATTCACAACCATCCAGCTACGATCATATAGCAGCCCTTGCTTTCCTAGAGGCCATCTGGTCACCTAAACAAAAATGTAAGCACATTTTAGGCCAGGGCTCCTCAGAAATGATCTTCA
>NW_011888784.1:14234314-14240938 GCF_000151845.1 Pteropus vampyrus
ATCTTTAGGCAGCTCCTCCTAGACCCACACATGGGATGCCCCTGCCTTGAGTGGGATGAGGACCATGGTACCCACAATTTTCCTCTCCTGGTCTGAGAGAGACAGCTAAGAAAAGCACTAACAGATCCCTCTGATGTCTGTAAGTTAGCCAAAGATCATCAGCCTCAGAACCATGAGTCAGGCCCTAGTCCTGGCCAATTCAGGCTGGCATCCCTGTCTCAACTCCTGTTCATGGGTTGCACTGTGGTCTAGATGTCAGATGATGCCAGAGACAATGGCCTTTATTCATTCCTCGTCTTACTTAGCAGTATTTAGACAACTGACCCTTCTACCTACTTCCTGGCACCCGGATTCCTCTCCCCTCCCAGGGCTCCACTTCACAGGTTGCTCCCCTCAGTCTCCTCTGCCTACTCCTCCTCCACTCAATCTGCAAATGTTAGGGCACCTCGGGGCTCAGTTGAGGCCCCTTCTTCTCTCTACACTCTCTCCCTGTGTCATAGCATCTGTTCCCCAGACAAGTCACTGCAAATGCTGATGACTCCCCATTTCTAGCTCCAGCCCAGCCCTCCACTCTGGGTGTCAGACACACATCCACAGACACATCGGACTTCCCCTGGGCAACACCGACCTCTCGATTCCCCCTCAGACCTGCCCCTCCTCCAGCTTTTCCCTTTTCATCAGCAACGTCGCTGTGGACTCAGCAGCTCCAGTCTTCCTATGCTCCTTCTTCGCCTTCACGCCCCACATCCAACCCACCAACTCTACTACCAAAACATTTCTTGATGTTTTTTATTTCCCTCCACCTCAGCTGCCATCACTTCGGTTGAGGGGTCAGCAAAGTGTGGCCCATGGACCACATCCCACCCACTGCCTGTTTTTATAAAGTTTTGCTAAACCACGAGTGTCCTCATTCATTAAAATATATAGTCTGCAAGTGCTTTCATCCTACCACAGCAGAGCTGAGCAGTCATAATAGAGACTGCATGGCCTGCAAAGTCTAGAATATTCACTGTGGTCCTTGCTGATATATAATAGTGGCTTTAATATAATCTGCTATCATCTCTTGCCTGGATTACTGTGGTGTCTCCTAACTGATCTCCCTGCTTCCTCTCTCACCCTCCCACAAGCCAGTGTCCACTCAGCAGCTGGTAAGATCTTCCTAAAACAAAAATGAAATCAAGTAACTCCCTTGCTAAAATCCTTTCAATAGCTTCCTATTCCACTTAGAAGAAAATCACTAAACTCTGTCACCCTCTGTAATCTAGTCCCTGTTTACCACATCTCTCAACACCCGGCCTTCTCACCACTCCCCACTATTTGGCCACATGGCTTTCTTTCAGTTCTTCCAATGGACCAGGCGCTTTCTTACCTCAGGGTCTCCTCACATGCTGTTCCCTCTTCCTGAAATGCTCTTCCACCTCCTTCTGGATGCCTGACTCCCAGGTCTCAGATTAAATGTCCCCTCCTCAAGAAGACTTTCCTAATATCTCCAAATATAATCTAAGTATCCATTGCAATGGACTAAATGTTTGTGTCTCCCAAACTTCATATGTTAAAATCCTAGCCCCGAGTATCAAGTTCTTAGGAGGTGGGGCCTTTGGGAGGTTCTTAGGTTATAAGGGTGGAGCCTTCATGAATGAGATTAATGCTCTTATTAAAAAGACCTCAGGGAGCTCCCTCACCCCTACCTCCATGTGAGGACACAGCAAGAAGACAGACATCTATGAACCAGAAAGTGAGCCCTCACCAGACACTGAATCTGCCAGTGCCTTACTCTTGGACTTCCAGCCTCCAGAACTGTAAGAAATCATTTCTGTTGTTTATATGCCACCCAGTTGATAGTGCTTTAGTACAGCAACCCAAATGGACTAAGACACCCACCCGCTAGAATTCTCTCTTGCATACCCTAGCTTTTGCCTTCTTGGCCCTTGATCAGCAGTGTGATCCCATTTACTTGGGTGGTGTCTGGTCTTGTTTGTTTTCCTTCTGAGACACCATTTTCCCTGAGGGAAAGAGCTGTTTCCATTTTACTCATCACTTTACACTAGGTCTGGCCCAGGGCCTGGCAGGTAGCAGGTGCTCAGTATGTAGTTTTTTAATGTGCAAATGGATGGGAGACCTTTATCAAAATGTAAAACCTTACTGAGCCTCCGTATCCTCATCTGTACAATGAGACACTAATTCCCGCTCGTGCCACCTGTGCATTGTGGCTGTCCTATGGAACATAAACCATCTGTAAAAACAGAGTACTGATCCACAATGAAACACAGACTCCTCACCTGCCTCCACTTGAGTGGAGGTGAACTTGCTTGTTTATGGCCTCAGATTGGAAGACAGGCTCCTGTGAGACCACTTTGAAATACAGGTGACAAACAACCCTGATCATGGTATGTCCCACCAGGAGCCAGGGAGCCTGTCATCCAAGAGGCTTAGGAGTCTGGGGCCTTAGCCTGGGACTTGGGACCCACACAGATTATAGAAAGATAGCCTCAGTTTGGCCACAGTAGGGTGGCCAGAGCTGGCTGGCCAGCCAAGGCAAGCACTTTAGTCTCCCAGGTCAGGTGACCACCAGGCCAGCACACAGCAAGGCATAACGTAGTTCACTTCCACGGGAAGAGCTGAGCAGAATAACTCACATAAGAGCATGGCCCCAAGGAGTCAGCAGACCTGGGTTCAAACCCTTGCTCTATCATTCATTAGCAAGTGACCCGGGTAAAGTGCTTAACCTCAGTAGCTCTTAGGCTCCATATCTATAACATGGGGATGATATTATTATGTACCTCATATTGTTGTTTTAAGAACTGAATGAAACAAAGCATATAAAATGCTTCAGCAGGGAGCCGGCCCATGCATTTAGTGAAAGTTGCATCCATAATCGTTAACAGTTAGTAGGTGTTCACCACTCAGAAACAGGGTCCCCTCAGGGGTCTCTGCGATCAGAGCGATGTTTAAGTCAGCCCAAACTAAGGAAGGTGAAATGAGAACGGCTTCAAGTGTCACAATACTCTGAATGTGAGTGGGATTTTCTGCATGCTTTTCTCTACTTACTGTACATTTTCTACTTTGTCACAAAAAAAAAAACATTATAAAGCAAACAAAATGCTGCCATTAAAACCCTTACCTCAAACGCAGCACAGGATTTGATTGGGTAGAGGTAAAGGTTGGTGACGACATGTGGCCCAAGGCCTCCATCCAGAACTCCTGCAGCTCTCCCTGAAGGGGTCTGCTGGGTCCTGGTGGCCTTCAGCACAGGTGGGTGCAAACTCACAGCATCCACAGCTGTGGGCAAGTCATTCCAAATCCTGGAGTTTGAACGAGTGTCTTCCTCAGGTGAGGAACTATGTCCATCCATGGTGACAGTCATGGTGTTCTGAGCCTCACTCTCTGCTGGTGGGGCTCCAGCCTCCCCAGGGGTGGCCTGAGGGATAGGATGACCACCTGACGGGCACAGTCGGATTGCTATGATGAACCTGAGAAAGGCTTGGGCATCCTCAAGTGTAGACATGTATCCAAATGAAATCCTCACAGATCCTGTGGGCTGCCCATCTATGAGGTCTACATCATCCCCACAGACATGGCCAGCCTAGAAGAAAAGGGAAATAACTCATCTAGAGTGACTCATTCCTCATGGATAAATTAGAAAAAATTTGTAAAACAAATATTGTTCATTTTACAAAATAAAATTGACTCAGAAAACAGAACTACAACTCTAAGATGTGCTGTGTGCCTGAGACAAAGTTTCACCAGCACAGGGGCTCACTTTTTAGATCTCACTTTGCTCAAGTGTAACCTGGAGTCAACACCAATCTCAAGGGGTCATTAAAAAGTTTAAGAGAAATACTTCATGGAAAGCATTTCCCCAGAGCTTTGCACAGAGCCAATTCACATAGGTATCAAAAGACAGACCAAAGTTTCAGAAGCACTGAAGGGTCAACTGCTTGGTCTTCCCAGAGCTGAGGTGGGAGAAACACCTGCTGGCCACGCTCATTAGCCTCTCTCAGAACTAAAGGGAGACATGCATTCTCAAGAGCTGCCCTTTGACAAGAAGGTGAGACAGGAATGCTGCCCCTATGAATGACCAACCTAAAGCCACTACAAAGACCAAAGGCAGTGTGGGTGCCTCTTCTGCGAGGTGGGGAAAGAAAAGCAAGAGGTCCCCAAGCCTCTCCAAGCTCAGCTGCCTGGTATTGGTCACTGCCCCAGACACCTTCCTCCCCCAGCACTGAACCTAAGTCAGTCACCCAAAGAGACGGGGCCACGGCATTCCATGGGATCAAATATTACATCTGGAACTTCATTTGTTTGTGTTCTGAGCTTCCCTCACTTTTAAAATAAAACCCAGTTCATGGCTGGTTGGGATCTAGTACATACAATATTTAGTAACAACCAAAAGAAACTCAAGTTAGAAATTATTCTGAAATAAATAAGGGCTCTTTGCCACTCAAACTATTCTCATGAAATGGTTTGAAACAAGCTATACCCTAAAGTGAAAAACCTCAGCCCACGGGGAGACAGAGAGGGAAGGGATTCTGACAGATGCAGAATGCCCCCTGGAGGGTTCTTCTCCTCACCCAGCCCAACCATAAGCTAACTCTAGCTTAGAGCTTTTACTCTGGTGGGACTGAACTAATTAAAGGCCCTCTCTGCATATATTAAAACATTTCCACATATGTTTGCCCCCTATTAAAATCCGCCTGTACATTTTTGCCTGTACATTTTTGCCCTCAAAATAAAAAATGACTTCATAGAGATACTATCTTGAAGCATTTCTATTTTCGTTGGCCCCTTTCTCTTTGCACATCCCTAGGGTAGGTTCAAAGACATGAACCAGCCTCCATCCCAGGCACATGAACATGCCTCCAGTGCAGCTGGTGGTATCACCACTGGGTCTTGCAGACTAGCATTTGGCACGCAGGGTCTAATACCAACCTGAAGATGCTTCTTGACCATCTCGTCACTTATCCCCAGGTGCCTTTGACAGGCCCCAGTGTTACAAAAGCAGCCAGTTCGCACTTGGATGTTATGAAGACTAGCCATTTTATCCACCTGCAGATTTAATGTGACATGGAACCAGTGTTAGAAATGTCCAGTTTTGTTCTGATCACCTGGGAGAATTTCAGATCGATATTTAGATCTCTCTTTTCTAACATTAAAATGAAAATATGAGCCTGGAATTTTGCCATAAAGTGCCATGATGTATCACAGGTTTATGAAACACATTTTATAAAATGTTACTGATAATTAAAGTTTATCCAGTGGGTTATAGATGTTTGCCTGAGAAAAGTGAAAATAGCAAATTCAGGCCAAATTCCAAGTTAAGAGCTCATATGTAAAATGAATGATCCAATTAAAAGACAGGCAGAAGGATCTCAATAGACATTTCTCCAAAGAAGACATACAAATGACCGACAAGTACATAAAAAGGTGCTCGACATCAATAATCATCAGGAAAAAGCAAATCAAAACCACAATGAGCAATCACCTCACACCTGGTAGAATGGCTACTATCAAGAAAATAAGAAATAGCAAGTGTTGGGGAGGATGCGAAGAAAAGGGAACCTTCGTGCACTGCTGGTGGAATTGCAAATTGGTGCAGCCACTATGAAAAACAGTATGGAGTTTCCTCAAAAGATTAAAAATAGAACTACTATACAATACAGGAAATGCACTTCTGGGTATTTATCTGAAGGAAATAAAATCACTATCTTGAAAAGATATCTGCTTACCCATGGAGCATGCAAATAGTCGTGACCAGCCCATGATTTTATGTGCCACTGTGATATGGTCTCATGTATTGCTGGGGCTACCAAGCCATCTGTACATAAAATTACCTCAGATGTGTTCTGTCTACATTGCTTTTCTGTCTACACTATGTAGGGTGTCTCCCCTTGCTGACAAGCTCTCAGCTGTCCCTTTCCACTGCTATCGGAGACTTGGCTTCTTTCTTCCTACTTGAAATCGACCATTTCTGGCTGAATAAAGAGAGCTGAAGAATTAAATAGCCACGCTTGTTAGAACTATGTAGAAACGGAAGTATAGCGCCTCCTAGGAAGGGTCTGTGGCCTCTGCAACCATGCACGAGCTCCATAACACCTACTGCAAAGGCCCAGAGGCCTCGACTGCAAACGTCAGGGCCGGAAAAGATCCAGACAAGAGCGATTCTGTTGTGAACACATCAGCAAGAGGAAAAGAAAACCCACCTGGGAATAACCAATGACGTTGCCACTCTCATCGAGCACATTAAAATTGATGATTGGACCCTGAACCTCTGGGCTGCTAAACTCAGAGTCGCTGTAAATCCGCACCACACGGGCTCCGTTGGGGTACCGGAGAGAGGACAGGGCGGTGTAGGTGTACCGAGCCAGGGTGAAGGTGTGCTGCTTTATATTCTCCATTCCGCCTCAAAAACATTACGATGTTATGAAGTGTCAAAGAGAATCAATAACTTTAAACGAAATTCACTCATTTATAAGAAAATGAGGTCATTATAACTGGCACACTTGGACCTAATATTAATGATTTAAAATGTGTAAATCTTGTACGGAACTGCCCATACCATAAGGGTATATAGCTCTTTGGTACTAAGCAACAGCTTAGTGTTGCTAAATTTTCCATTTGAATTCT
>NW_011888784.1:14242573-14244260 GCF_000151845.1 Pteropus vampyrus
TCTTGCATCAGAAGTCATTTTGAAGTTCTTCAGGATCAGCTTCAATTGCATTCACTGTACAGCTGCCATGTGCCACTCACACAGATTCTCTCTCCTTCACCTGAATCGCACCTGTGCAGGGGCTCCCTCAAGGACATGGGCAACAGAGCAAATTCTACACAGATAAAAATGTCCCCTTACCTGTGAGGCGCTCTAGGGCATCAAACCCATGTTTTAGCGCTATCACATCAAGGAACGAGATGGTGCCATCTTCAAACCTGTAACCATGGTGAGGGAAACAAGATCAAGCTGTGGTCAACACCTCCAGGTGTATTTTGTGGTTTGCAATGAGGTTTTGATTCCAGACTCAGCCATAATCTATCAATACCTTCTCTCTGCCGCCTTATAAACCACTGCTCTTCTCCTGAAGACAGAGGGCTTTGCATGCCAAGACCCATCAGGCTGCCTCTGTCCCTGACCCACTCTGCAGCTTTCTCAGGACAGGCTGGCAGTGGTGACAAAAGGCCTTGAAAGACAATCACCATCTTGAGACATTAGTAAGTGGAGAGATGCTTTGTTTCCCCCAGGAAGACCTTAAACTTGACAAAACCTCAAGTGCTATAGGCTCTTGACCCACAGACAGGCCATCAATTCAGTGTGATCAACCATGCAGCTACGGGGTTCTTAACATGAGTCTATGATTTCAAAGTCTATAGAGCCTTGGGCTTTTGTAAAAATTATGAGGTTCTCATTATAGCAGAAGCATCCCTTCCTGATTATCAAGGTGGTCATTATGTTGGCATTTTAGAATTATTCACATAGTCGAAATACTCATCAAATCTTTACTGTCCACATACTGTGTGCCGGGCACTGTCCTGGGTTCTAAGTATGCAGCAGTGAACATGACAGGTAAAGTCCCTGCCCTAACACACTTCCATTCTCTCGGGAGCATAGAAACAAAGAAAAAAAAGCAACAAACATGCAGAGAGAAGCCAAATAAGCAACAAGCCAGGTGGTGACAAGTGCAATGAAGACGTATGAGCCAGAAGGCTGGCAGCTGCTTTAGACGAGATGGTCAGGGGAGGTCTTCTCCAAGGAAATCGTTTGAGCAAAGACCAAGTAGAAGTAAGGGAGCAAGAGAAACTGCTCATTTTTGAAATAGCTAAATTCACAGTTTCAGAGAGAAGAGCATTCCAGGAAGAGGATGCAGCAAATGCCCTGAGCAGGCAGAGCCTGGCACACACCCCAATAGCAAGGAGGTCCATGGGGCCCGAGTGAGCCGGCAAGGTGGAAAGTAGTAGAAGATACAGAGAACTTCCCTAGATGAGATAATGGGCTCAAGGGCTCTGAGCAGAGAGGAGTGACAGGATGGGACCTAGGCTTTGACAAGACGCCTCTGGCTGCTGCAGGAGCCATGGGGAAGCTGGGAGAGAGTGAGGAGGTTTCAGCAAGCATCGGCATGAAGGATGGTGACAAACGGCTTTACGCAAGTTGAAGCTTTCAATGGAAATATTGTGTTTTGTATTTTTAATACTCTAGGGATAAGATTTGCTCATAACATTGTTACTGCAATATTAATTTCCTTATAAAACTATAAAATTGTAATTAATAGACATACAGAATTGATAATCAATAATGAATCAACTAACTGATTAATCACTAATGAATTAGTAATTAATTTTTAATCAAACATTATTAGCCAATACTT
>NW_011888784.1:14245230-14254404 GCF_000151845.1 Pteropus vampyrus
CAGCAGGGTGAATAGCTCCCTGCCCTGACACCATGGTATCCTCTGCTGTTGGACCCAACAGAACCCTGGCTCAGCTACCATCTTCACCCTCTCACGTTTTCGATCTTACAGGTCCCAGCCATAACCATCTGGAAAATTCCTGGACATAACCCCCATCACCTGCTCTGCAGTCTGAGGAAGACACATACACCAACAAACCCCAGCAGAGGCCTCTGCCATTTGAAGGCAAGCGCTGCCTGCCTTCAAACGTCCTTTGTAACTCAGAGCAGGGCTCACAGAAGCTGCTGTTAACAGTGCCCCCAAGTCTGGTGGCCTCTAGTTTAATTGATTCCTCTTATTAACTACGGCCAAGCTGAGCTAGTCTAGCTGCTGAAAATCGGCTATGCTGTCAAGTTGTATGCACATTATTTCAAATCTTTTAAATCACTGCTTTAATTGCTGCCACCTCTTGTCAGCGCTCCAGGCAAAGGCCTGGTTGCCCACACTCCTGACTCTCATAAGAGCCTCTCACCTGCTCTGCTTGCAGCCCTTACCTGCAGGCCCTTGTCACCCCACAGCTATAAAGGAGCCCACAAATGAGGGCAGAGTTCACTGAGCAGCCTGTGGCATACTCCGGCTGATCTCTGCCTCCCAGAACTGAGCCCTGCTGCCAGCCTCCGTCCCTGACAGCAATGGCCAACTCCTCTGACCCCAGCGGCCCAGCCTGGTCCCCTGCACAATCCTACAGGCGGCACGGGCCAGACTCTGGCCTCGCTGAACCCTGCCCAAGCCACTCCCACATCGAGGTTACCTTTCCACCACCGACTGTCTTGGGATGTAGAAGTCTTCTCCTGCAAGGTATGCGGCGGCTGTGCCTCCTCCAAAGTAGGTTTTTCTTAATAGAGGAGCTGTACGATTATGCACCAGTAGAGCCCCTAGGCCTGTGGGGAAGCCAAAGATCTTGTAGAAGGAGAGGGGGACAAAGTCAGCCTGGTGAACCGACAAGTCCAAAGGCGAGGTGCTCACGTAGGAGGCCGCGTCCAGCACCACGAACCACTTCCCAGGTGCACTCACGGGGCACATCCGCCCAGACTTGACCTCTCCTATCCAGGACAGGGGGTATCTGGTTCCAGAAAAGTTACTCTGAGCTGGGTAACAGAAGAGATGTGGAAGCTGGCAGTCAGGGTCACCAGCAGCAGCACCTCGTTTCTCCGCTGACTCCATCTCCTCCGGCCTGACAGGGATAGAAGCGATGTTCATGGCTGTGGCGATCATCCTCATGCCCACCACAGAGGTGTGGCTGTCAGTGAGGTAACAGAACCGACTCCCGCTGCTCTCCTGGCTTGGGGACACCCACGGGAAGGCCTCTGCCACCAGTTTCAGAGCAGCCGTGCTCCCAGCTGTGAACACCACACTGTAGTCCTCTGGGCAGGTGCGGAAGTGAGCCAGAACCCTGGAAAGAGCACAGCAGTGCGGCAACAGCGTGATCTTACTCCAACGTGCGGTGTTAGGAATTCGTTGCATTTCTACTAAATATGACATCGCTCTTCCTTAATAGCTAGGAAAAAGCTCAGATTGGCTTGGCCACAACTGTGACTTGAGGGCAGGTACAGAGGAAGTTGTGGGAAGAGATGACAAATGGGTTCAAACTGGTAAGACCACCTTGTTTCCCAAGTCTCCACCTGACACGGGATAAGACGAAAATCCATAACTACCTTCACTGTTGAAAACACCCCCTCTTTGGTCTACTATCCAGCTCTATCATAATAAGTTTTAAGTCATCAACTTGTCTCACGTTGCTTTTAAAATTGGCAACCCAGTATCCCTTTCAAATTGGAAATAACTTGAAATTGTATTGATTCAAGTAACTTCAAGGACCACCTGGAAATTATTTACCAAAAACTAATTATTACATGTGGAAAAATATAAAGAGCTGTTTAACATGCAAATATTAGTAAAAATGGGGAGGAAAGATGACTAAAACAAGATGCCTAATGGAAAATAAAAAGCAAAACCAGAGAAACTTTTTCTTCTCTCTGAAAATGAGACTTAGGAACCTGGGTCACTTCTTGTCACTCTGGCCCCCAGGAACTCGGGCACCATCCCAGAGTCACACGTCGGTCTGTGCCCACCTCAGAGCTGCGTACCTGTGCTTCTGGCCAGCTTGTTACCTACTCGCTCTCACTTCCCTGTCCTCTCTCCTTGAACTTTATCATTGTGTATCATTGTGTGGCCACTTAGCTGAATGTGATCTTCCTGAAACCAATTCAGAACCTTTGTGGGATGCTGGCAAGCGGTAGGTAGGAAGTCTACACGCGGCGGGGCAGCGGGGGGTGAAGGCGGGGGGCGGGCGTTCAGGCTGGCGCACCCCCCACTCACCTGTAGCGCACATGTTCCACAGTGTCATGGGTGAGCTTGCTGCTGATGTTCTGGCTGTGAGGATTACCTGGCAGGTTACGAAGACAAAGCCATCGAGTCACTATTTATGATCTCTTCTTTTTTGTTCCTCCAAAACTCTCTCCCTCAGTTCCTCAAAAAGTTAAGCATAAAACTACCATATGACCCAGTGATTCCACTCCTGTATACTGAAGAGACAAGAAAACGTGTTCACATGTAGGTGTTCATAACAGTTCTATATGGAAAGCCAAATTCTGGGAACACATATGTCCACCAGCTGGTAAACAAATAGATAAAATATGGCATATCCATACAATAGAAAATTATTCAGCATTAAAAAGGAAGAAATTGTTGGCTATGTCACGAATGAATCGCAAAAGCTTGCTGAGTGAAAAATGCCAGACACAAGAGATCACATATTGTATGGTCGATTTATAGGAAATGTCCAGCAAAGGTAATTGAATAAAGATACAGAAAGTAGTAGATGAGTGGTTGCCTGGGACGAAAGTGGGGGAAGAAGGGGTGGAAATGTTGGGGGGTTGGAGGAGCAACAGAGATCAACTATAAATGGGCATCAGAGATCTTACTAGGGGGATAAAAATATTCTAAATTTAAACCTCGGTAAAGTTGCTAAAAATCATTGAATTATACACTTGAAATAGGTGAATTTTATGATATATAAAATATAACTCAAGAAAACTGTTAAACAAACAGGAAAAAAAAAAAAAGCCCCTCTACTCACTAGTAAAATAGGACATGATCCAGGAGAGCATTTTGGAACAGGAAGTTGGCTTAGAGGCAGCCCCACCAGTGCAGGAACTTTTTCTACAAGTTTCCCACCAGGTGGCCAGACCAGTCCTGTTCCTTAACTCCAAGGAGCTAAGTACACAATCTCAGGAGGCTGCCCTTTCCCCTGACCATGAGACAGAGCCACAAATTCCACTTAACTGAAGTCCTCTTTTGTTGCCCTGAGCTCACACACCTCCCACTGGCATTGTTTCTACAGAAACACATCTATCTCTTCCTCCAGATATGTGAAGGGTACCATCATGACTCTCCTTAGCCACCCATTCTCATGGCTAAAGGCTCTGCCAATTTCACCCTTCCTTTGTCAATTTCTAGTTTTTCTCCCCACTCCTGGTGTTCCCACTGTGTTCGTCCCAGAGTATCATTATTTCCCTTAAAACATGGCCCCCAGATGTCAACACAGACCTTTCAAAGGGCCCGACCTTCAGGGCCCAGTCACCAGCATTTCTCAGGAGCAGGACCACATGTGCATGTTAAGGCAAATCTTGATTTTTTTTTTTCTTGTTTTAGAGTTGTTTTTGTTTTTGTTTTCCCTCAAACCACCCTGGAGGGTCACACTGGATGTCTGTCTCTTGAAGCTCCCAGTGTTCCTTTTCCTCATTAGCTAATGACCTGAGGGACTCAGTACTTACCTGGGTTGCCTTCCATCACCTTGGTTTTCAGCCGGGCAACATTAGGAACACCTGCAGGCTCAATTCTGTTGTCTCTCAGGCCAGCACCTTTCCTACAGTTATCACTCTTGCGAAGGTTAAGGAAGGAGAATTGTAGGTCTCTTTGCAAATCACAGATTAAAATCAAGATAAAGTCTCTCACTGGCATCTTTCCTGGAGATTGTTCCCTAGACTTAAATATCTGCTGCCCTTAGTGTGGCGTGACAGTACCATCATGAACCGAGGCAGTTTGGTGGAGGCTCAAGGCTTGTGCCCTGGAGCCAAACTGCCTAGAGACTCAGCTCCCTCAACTTCCCCAGCTCCAGCGCTTCCTGACTGGGTGGCCTCAGAGTAATTACCTGCCCTCTCTGGAGCCCAGGTCCCTCACCTGCACAACAGGAGTGATGGCAGAACCTGTATCTTAGCTCGTTTGATAACAAAAGCTGTGACTTAGTTTGTGGGAGCATAGAGGTATAATAGAGATGAAGCATTTGGAAAAGCAACAGAAGCACAACAACTGCTCAGTGCAGGTTATTTATATATTATTAACATTTATTGCTGTTATCATTACCATTGCTATATTTGCTATTGTTATTTCATACTCCCTCTCCAAAGTTATCTCCCGATCACATTATGCTGCTGATTAATACCTTCGATGACTGCCCATTGTTTCTAGAATAAAGATAAACTCTACGGAGAACCTATAAGGCATCTATCTACCTGCCTTCCTATTCATACATCCTCTGATCTCCTCCCCTCCATGTCCCCAGGCTGGTTCCTGAAACCACAGCAGGGTCTTGGCTCATGTTGTTCCCTCTGCCTAAAATGCCCTTCACTCCTTTTCGAGTAAATTCCTGCTCATCTTCCAGCATTCACTGCACTCCTAAGGAAATTTCCTGACACTCACACTGCCAGCCCACTGTCACTCTGCAGATCCAGAACTCTCAGGCACCAGCAGCAATTTACATGTATTTGGAGATCACTTGATTAAAGTCTTGTCTTGACTACATCATAGTCCACGAAGGCAGGGGCTGTGTTTACTTGGTCTCCATTACACACGATGCCCCCAATACCAGAGCAGCTCAACAAATATTTATAGAAGACTATAATAAATATAATGAAAGAATGAATGAAAGTTGCTCCTGTTGCCTCCTCTCTGCGTCATGCCAGTCCCACAGGGTCATCACGCAACCGAATACAGAACTTTTGTATCTCTGTGCCTTCTTAACATTGACCCCTTCTTCTGGAAGTAACTTATGTGTCCCTGAGCCAGTTCTCCCTGGCAACACATGCATATAGGAATGACCCTGGGTATTTGCTTGACCACCCCCCTCTAGGGGGCTTATTCAGCTTTGGGTGCCCAGTCTATTAATCCAACATTTATTAGGCAATGATATATCATCTGAATGTAGTTGACTCATGTTTAGTGCAAATATCCATTATGAAGTGTTTTTCTTTACCATAAACATTTTCCATGAGATCATGAGTGAAGCTTGTGAGCTGGCTCTGGGGGAACAATGTGGCTCCTGCATGGTCAAGGTAGATGGTTCCTGAAAGAAAACACAAAATAAAGTTGTAGCTATTTTTCAGAGATTTTCTACTGATTTTACCTAGACCTGGTTTGTGTAAATTTGAGCAGTGCCCATTTGACATGTTTAGACATAACATCAGGCCACTCGTATCTCCCAGCTTCTTGATATGTGCTTCTTAATCCAAGTGTAGGGATAAGCAATGGGAAAACTACACTTTCAATATTTAAAGGCATTTAGAGCCCTGAGAGAGCTTTCTTGATTAATCAGCTCTCTTATGAACCTGGCAAAGCATCCCACACAGAGGAAGAGCCCAACAGACATCTGTGATTAATGACAGTAAGTCTAGTTCACGTTATGACTCACACCCTATTCTGGAGTTTCTGTGTGGCTTCTCTGGTAAGTGAGTCCTGATTCTGCTTTCCCATGGTGAATTCTACATCTCTCAACCCTAGAACAGTTTTGAGAGCTTCAGAGAATGCTAGGAATGTAAATGAGTTTTCCATCCTCTTTCATAAACAGAGAAAGGCAAATCTGAATGAGAGTAAGTATTAAGGTTTACCTATCAGATGGCCAAGATCAACTCATTGTGTGGGTGTGGGTGTGGGAAAACAGGTCCACTGATACATCGCTGGTAGGGGGACAAATTGGCACAACTTCCTTATGGACAACAATTTGACAATATTGGTAGCAGTTTAACATGCAAACTGTCTTTAACCTAGCAATTTTTCTTCTAGAAATTGATCTTATAAATATCCATGCTTTGGTGTAATGGCCTGTCTATGAGGATATTCAGTGCAGCACTGACTGTAATAGCAATGACTTAAATGCCCATAAACATGTATTTAAAATAGTTATTGTACATTTGTCTAGTACTTTATAAGTACTAACATAGAACAAACTCTGAGATATTTTCAGAGGTGTTTTACTCTTTCTTTCCAATCTGGATGCATTTTATTTCATTTTTTTGCCTGGCTAGAACCTCTAGTACAATGTTGAATAGAAGTGGTGAGAACAGACATCCTTGTCTTGTTCCTGATCTTAGTTTTTCCATCTTTGACCATTAAGTATGATGTTAGTTGTGGTTTTTTAATAGATGGCCTTCATCAGGCTGATTAAATTTCCTTTATTCCTAGTTTATCGCATGGTTTTACGCATGCCTGGCACATTAAACACTCCACAAGGTTCAGCTGTTATAAGAAGTAGGCAAATAATCCCAAAACCAATTGGCAATCAAGAAAGGAAATGTCAGCATCTCTTCTGGGTTATGCTCTTTCAGTTCTCAGTTCCACTCAGCATGAGTGGCAATCAATTAGCACCCTCGGGCTTCAAAAACCACTTGAACCACACCTGTATATTCACCAAGACAAGGAAATTCTCATCCAGTTGATTAGGCAAAATACTTCATACTTCAAGGTTAAGCATTTAATTATCCAGAGCTATCATTAACCTGACAAATTCTCAAACCTGCAGAAAAACTATGGAGAGAGGAAGAAGGAAGAGGAGGTGGAGGTTATTTTGGTTTACTTTGTTTTTCCCTGCCCTATAAGGAAAAAAAAAAAGTGGCTATGTTCCAAGACTCCTAGTGGTGGGAGGGCGAGTTTAGTCCACAAAAGCCTACGTCAGCCATAATATAGAGGAAATGCTGGGAACTTGCACTAAATAAATATATAGATAAATAAGGGTGCACACAATTCTGCCACAAGTACAGACTTATGATGGTTTGGCTTACTTAAGCCATTTTGACTTAACAATGGTGCAAAAGCGATACACATTTAGCAGAAACCATACTTCAAATTTTGATCTTTTCCTGGGCTAGTGATGTGCAGTACAATCTCCTGTAAATGCTGGGCTGTGGCAGTGAGCCGCACCTCTCAGTCAGCCACGTGGTCACCAGAATAAACACCAGTTCTCTACAGTGTACTCATCCGTAGATGATTCTGCCCAACCGTAGGCTAATGTGTAAGTGTTTTAGGTAGGCTAGGTTAAGCTATGATGTTCAATAGCTTAGGTGCATTAAGTGCATTTTCAACTTACAATATTTTCAACTTTCGATGAGTTTATCGGGAGGTCACACCAGGGTAAGGCGAGGAGCATCTGTACAGTAGATGTTAAAGGGGCTCTGAAGCCCAGCCTGAAATTCTGGCTATCAAACCTAAATTATACATTTGAGGGGGAAAGTGATGTTCTCTCAAGGACAAACACCTCTACTTTCCCAGGGTGGTGTTGAGGGGTCAGCCAATGATGGTGTGAGAGATCAGAGCTGGAGGGGATTAGGGAATTATGGGGGCGTGGCACTGAAATAATTATGGACTGAATGATTACAAGCTCTGGGATTTGCTTCAAAAGAATGGGAAGCCTCCCTTCATCCTTCCTCACCTGTAGGCATTCATTGTACCAGTCTATTTTTGTGGGTAGGAAATTTCTACAATAAAAAAGTTTGGAGAGAGAATGTGCAAGTAGAGGGACTAGGGGCTGTCTCCAGCAGGTGACTATAGGACTTTGAAGAATGGGGAGGGAGTAGAGAGAGGCAGCCAGAAGGCCCCATGTCTTCCATCTGAGCCTCTACTTAACGACAGACAGGGGACAAACAAGGAGAAGGCCACAGCCCTCAAAGTCCCTAAGGGGAAAAAAAGAGTCGGCAACTAATGAAAAGATAAGGAAATGACCCAAACAGCTGAAATTAGCTACCTGATTAATAAGAGGTAAGTCATGGTTGCTGTTCTGCCACAAACAAGGGAACACTCACCGACTGTTCATCACTACATAATAAATACACCTCAAATCCGGATGCCCCGCGCCACGACCAGCCCTCTTAATCTGAGGGCTCTCCCTGCTCAAACGGTTCTAAGGTTCCAAGAAGCCTCTCACTCAAGGTCCCTAGCAAAAGGGTTACTCAGACCCTGTGCAGGGCCCCCTCCCGCCCTGCAGTAATGGGCCAGGATCCGCCACAGGGCCAGATCGAGCTTGTCTTCAAATTTAACCAAGCTGTTCGACCTTGCGGAACGCAAAGCCTCGTTGTGATCCCGTCCTCACGTCCAATTCATAGGCTCGCCTTGGACTCAAAGCTCAAATTTCAAGGTTTCCTAATTCTTCAGGTCCCCCAGAGAGCTCGAGCTCGGAGGCATTGTTCTGAGCGCAAGAGTGAGAAAAGGCTCGAAAATAAAAGCTGCTTGTGAGCCATCCCAGAGGACTGGAGCGCAGCCTTGCGGGGCTCCTGCTCAGTGGGCCACAGCCTCTCGATCCCCAACCCCGCGCGCTGGCGGAATCACGGTGCCAACCCTGCGTGCTGGCAGCCCACGCACCGCTCCTGTCCCCAGGCGAGCATTTGAACAGCCACCGTTGGACATTTCTGCATTTTGCAACCCTGGTTCCAGTTGGACCTTTTGAGTTGGGAGTCTTGCAGCCAGCAAAAGCAGAATCGTAAGCCCTGTTCGCAGAGGATGCGGTCAGGTGAAAAAGGACTAGTTTGGTCCTGTACCGCCTGGAATGTCTACGGATCGAGAGTAGCAAGAAGTCTTGGGGCTGCAGGTGGGACCAAAGGAGCCGTATCCACGAAGTGGGTGCGTAGACACGTCCCTCCAGGTCTTTCGATTCAAAATGAGCCCAAATCAGGTAACGCCGCTCCCACCTGGAGCAAAAAGCGCCTTCCTTCCACTTGGACTCCAGAAACCTTTCCCTCCCCTTCACGGCCGCCCAGCCAGCTTCGCGCAGGTGTCCCCTCCGGCCTCACCTTCCAGGCGGCGGAATTCGCGCGCCCGCAGCTCGCGCAGGCTGCGCTGGCCGTAGCCGTAGACCACTGGCTGCGTGCT
>NW_011888784.1:14256704-14259291 GCF_000151845.1 Pteropus vampyrus
CCTAGGTCGTTTTCCTGGGAACATAAGGATTATCACTTCTATGGCCAGGTAAAGTAGTCCCAAATCCACAGGGGTGCTACTTTAGGACAGGCTTGCCTGATGAACAATCTGAATAAGCCAAGTCGGAACCTTTTTTAAAAAAAAAGTTTTTAATACATAACGTTTACCTTCTTAGCTATTTTCATGCAGAGTTCAGTAGTGTTAAGTATATTCACATTGTCATGCAACCAATCTCCAGAATTCTTTTCATCTTGCAAAACTTAAACCCTGTAACTATTAAATAACATCTTCCCTTTTCAACCTTCCCATCATTCATTCTATTTTGTCTCTAGGAATTCAGCTACTCCAGATACCTCTTATAAGTGGAATTATACATTATTTGTCTTTTTGTGACTGCCTTATTTCACTTAGCATAATGTTCTCTAGGTTGATCTGTATTGTAGCACGTGACAGGATTTCCTTGGGCTGAATAATATTTCATTGTATGTATATACCACATTTTGTGGATCCATTCATCAGTCAATGAACACTTGGATCACTTCCACCTCTTGGCTATTGTGAATAGTTCTGCTATGAACATAGGTGTACAAATATCTCTTTGAAATTCTGCTTTCAATTCTTTTGTATATATAACCAGAAGTGGGATTGCTGGGTCAAATGGTAATTTAATTTTTAATTTTTGAGGAACTGCCATACTGTTTTCCATAGTGACTGTACCATTTTACGTTCCCACCAACAGTGCACAGGTGTTCCAGTTTCTCCACATTCTCACCAACACTTACTTTCTGGTTTTTTGTTTTTTGTTTTTTTTTCCGTAGTAGCCATCCTACTGAGTGTGAGGTGGCATCTCATTGTGGTTTTGATTTGCATTACCCTAATGATTAGTGATGCTGAGCATCTTTTCATGTGTCCTTTGTACATCTTTGGAGAGATGTCTATTTAAGTCCTTTGCCCATTTTTTCGGTTGAGTTTTTATTTTTTTATTGTTGAATTGGAGTTCTTTACATATTCTGGATAGTAACCCCTCATCAGATATATGATTTGCAATATTTTCTCCCATTCTGTATGTTACCTCTTCATTCTGTTGTGTTCTTCGATGACAGTGCAGCACTCTTGGTCATTAAAAATCACTGAACTACCTACCATTCAGTCAAGAAATACCTTCAAACCCTTGACTCTGTCCAGGGCATTATATGCTCAGGAGGATTTGATGATATTGTGCCAACAGCCATGTAGGGAAATGAACTATTGAACATCCAGCCACAAGGCCGTGTGGGATGAGTGCCCTACCACTGCTTCAAGATACAGCTGAGAATTGCAGGAAAGAGGAAAGGGGCTACTTCCAACCAGGGAGCCCAGGGAAGACACCCCAAAGGAAAAATGTCTTTGACCTGGGCCATAGCAGTGAGCTTGTGAAGAAGGGAGGGAGTAGTGGGATGTGGGAGGAGACTAGAAGCCTGGTCCTCTAACTGGCATTAAGATTCTCTGGGCCTCTCCTGCCAGAAAGCCTGTCAGAAATAGGATTGTTTGCTCCCATTCTGCCTGAAGCAGAACCTCCAGCTCTCACCAGTGAATGTCTTACATGTGTTCATCATTCAATGAGCTCTAGGGTCTTGTGCTGTAGGGCTGCCATTGCCTCATCTCACCTGGTCCAGCTGCTGGGCCTGGGGTCTGGGAGGAGCCTGAGCTGGTCCATGCTGAGATCCGAGGCAGCCAGCTTCTGCACCAAAAGTTAACAGCTTTGTAGAGAAAACAGCTCTTCAGCTCCTACGTATAGCCCTCTCTTACCTGAGAACCATGAATACTATATGCCTAGGGGGCAAATTGGGCAGACAGGAGACACAGCCTTGAACTTCAAATCCCTCCCCTTTGATACAGCTTTATCACTGAACCAGCACATTGAGCCTGATGAGGAAGATGTGTCCCCTAGAAATGGGCTCTCCACTATACATAAGGCATTCGTTCATGTTTTCTTTCATTCATTCGCTCGTTGGCAAAAGTTTAATGAATGCCTCTCACAGTTAGTCTGTGGTGGTTGAGGAAGAAGGCAAGGCAGGTTTGGGATCAAGGTCGAAAAGTTTTGAGACAGGCTAAGGAGCTGGGATTTTACTCTGAAGATTTTTGAACAAGAAAGTGCCCCTAAGAGGTGATTTGGGCAGATTTATCCAATGACCATGACCAGGATGGATGGGGTGGTGAGAAGTGGGGGCAGAGAAACCAGCTACAACCTCTGGCAATTGTCCAGGCTTGAACCACTGAAGCTGAAAACAAGCCTTGGTAGGGGAATTCATTCAGTCAGTGTTCACTGACTAGGAACATGGTAGGTGCTAGAAAGACAAGAGTCCATAAGGCAGCCTCTAGGTCTGAGAGGCCCTCAGGACATGAAGATGGATCCACAATCAGATCACCCCTCCAAACTGCAGAGTGCTAGAGAAGGGGTCTCCCACAAAGGTTGAGGCTTCAAAGGTGAGAGCCTCCCCCATCTGGGACTCCAGAGGGTCCTGGAAAAGAATGTGGAGGCAGGAGAGCACTCCATGTGCAAAGGCCTGGAGGTGAAAAAAGGTTTAGAAAATTCCAGAAGCAAGAG
>NW_011888784.1:14261662-14263261 GCF_000151845.1 Pteropus vampyrus
CCCCCGCCACGCCCGGGTCGCGCCTCTCCGCCCGCCGGTGGCACCGGGTCCGCGGCCGAGGGGCGGCGCTCTGGGGACCGGCCGCGCTGACTCACCGAGTTTCATTTCTTTCCTGCTCTGTTCCCACATGGGGGAGGAGGGAGGGAATGCCCGTTTTGGTTGTAGCTTTGAACAGCTTCCTGACGGAGCCCACGGAGATGCTCCCTGACACTCGGAATACTAAGTTCTCCATGGAGAGGCTGGTGGAAGAAGCAGAGAATTGCTTCTTCCTTCTCGGCATCCTGGAATCTAGTGATCCTCCCCCCGACTCTCCCAGGCCAGAGCTCCTCGCGGCTCCCGGGACCCTCACTCTACGTGGCGGGACTCTCTTGGGCGGGGCGAGGCGTTTGCAAGGAATCACATCGGTTAGCGTTCCCCAGAGGGGGTGTGCTCAGCGTTTGTGAGAATGCGCTGAGCAAAGGGTGGAGGAAAAACAAGATTGGGGATCTACGAGGCTGGTTAATAAAATCGACGGTTGCGCACCGTCCGAACCTGGAAGCTAGGAGGCGACCCGGACAAGTGAGCTTCCTCGGCTCCGCACCCGCGCCTTCATCCGGGCTGAGGGAGGCAGAGATTTTTCTCCCGGGGTACCATTTGCGTCAAGTGTGGTTGGCAGGCCAAACCCACGTTCGGGAAGTGCTGGGCCGGGCTTCGGGACCGGCGGGCAGGTGCACGAAGTGGGGCCCAGTTATGAGGTGGGGGCGCCCTCAGGAGCTATCCTAGGTGCGGGGACCGCCTCAGGGAGTGGAGTGAAAGGGGACCAGGTACTGGGGGGTCTAGACGAGGTGCGCAGTGTAGAACCAAGTAGGGGGAGGGGTTCAGATTTGGGCCGGGTGAAAGAACCCAAGGTGGGGGCGCAGGAGTGGACCACTGGCTCTCGAGGCATACGGTGATGGGGGGAGGTGGGAAGGGCGCCCATGCCACAAACTCACTGACTGCGCTGCAGCCAGGCCACCTCTAGTGCGTGGGCCGCCGGCGCCGTGGGACGCGTGAAGTGAGGATACTTGCAGCAGACTCTTGGGCCCAGCCTCTGCCTGTACAAAAAGCTCCCGGTGGGTTCTGCCCCTCCGTGGCCCATCGTGAGAGCCACGGAGCGCCGTGCGCAGCCCTTCTCCTCCTAGCCTAGCCGCCGGACTCGCAGTACCAAGTGGGAGAGAGACCTTGGGGGAGTAGAGGAGGGGTGGCGGCGGTGGGTGGTGGGAGGTCATTGAGGCTGCAGAACTAAAGCTGGTAGGTGCCCAGTGCCCTGTGCCTCGGAGGCCTCTGCCCACAGACCGCCCCAGCTCCTCTGGCTCACCGCTGAATCCCCAGGCCCTTACTCAACAAGCATCATTCCATTTCGCCCTCCTCTGCATACCTTCTGGCCATACTTCGAGCGGGAATCTATGTCTCTGATGTCATCTTGACCCCTACTCACTGCAATTCCTCCTGTAAATGTGACTGGGAAACAATTATGAGACCTAGCTTTATGGAGCCCTCCCTGCGCACCAGCACTGTACTGGGCACGTGTACACTCTTACCTGTACTAATGATTCAACAATTAAATAAGCAGATCTATGC
>NW_011888784.1:14265011-14350280 GCF_000151845.1 Pteropus vampyrus
CTTCAAACCCTTGACTCTGTCCAGGGCATTATATGCTCAGGAGGATTTGATGATATTGTGCCAACAGCCATGTAGGGAAATGAACTATTGAACATCCAGCCACAAGGCCGTGTGGGATGAGTGCCCTACCACTGCTTCAAGATACAGCTGAGAATTGCAGGAAAGAGGAAAGGGGCTACTTCCAACCAGGGAGCCCAGGGAAGACACCCCAAAGGAAAAATGTCTTTGACCTGGGCCATAGCAGTGAGCTTGTGAAGAAGGGAGGGAGTAGTGGGATGTGGGAGGAGACTAGAAGCCTGGTCCTCTAACTGGCATTAAGATTCTCTGGGCCTCTCCTGCCAGAAAGCCTGTCAGAAATAGGATTGTTTGCTCCCATTCTGCCTGAAGCAGAACCTCCAGCTCTCACCAGTGAATGTCTTACATGTGTTCATCATTCAATGAGCTCTAGGGTCTTGTGCTGTAGGGCTGCCATTGCCTCATCTCACCTGGTCCAGCTGCTGGGCCTGGGGTCTGGGAGGAGCCTGAGCTGGTCCATGCTGAGATCCGAGGCAGCCAGCTTCTGCACCAAAAGTTAACAGCTTTGTAGAGAAAACAGCTCTTCAGCTCCTACGTATAGCCCTCTCTTACCTGAGAACCATGAATACTATATGCCTAGGGGGCAAATTGGGCAGACAGGAGACACAGCCTTGAACTTCAAATCCCTCCCCTTTGATACAGCTTTATCACTGAACCAGCACATTGAGCCTGATGAGGAAGATGTGTCCCCTAGAAATGGGCTCTCCACTATACATAAGGCATTCGTTCATGTTTTCTTTCATTCATTCGCTCGTTGGCAAAAGTTTAATGAATGCCTCTCACAGTTAGTCTGTGGTGGTTGAGGAAGAAGGCAAGGCAGGTTTGGGATCAAGGTCGAAAAGTTTTGAGACAGGCTAAGGAGCTGGGATTTTACTCTGAAGATTTTTGAACAAGAAAGTGCCCCTAAGAGGTGATTTGGGCAGATTTATCCAATGACCATGACCAGGATGGATGGGGTGGTGAGAAGTGGGGGCAGAGAAACCAGCTACAACCTCTGGCAATTGTCCAGGCTTGAACCACTGAAGCTGAAAACAAGCCTTGGTAGGGGAATTCATTCAGTCAGTGTTCACTGACTAGGAACATGGTAGGTGCTAGAAAGACAAGAGTCCATAAGGCAGCCTCTAGGTCTGAGAGGCCCTCAGGACATGAAGATGGATCCACAATCAGATCACCCCTCCAAACTGCAGAGTGCTAGAGAAGGGGTCTCCCACAAAGGTTGAGGCTTCAAAGGTGAGAGCCTCCCCCATCTGGGACTCCAGAGGGTCCTGGAAAAGAATGTGGAGGCAGGAGAGCACTCCATGTGCAAAGGCCTGGAGGTGAAAAAAGGTTTAGAAAATTCCAGAAGCAAGAGCCTTCAATGATGCTGGACCACAGGGATGTGTGGGGATGAGGAGTGGGGACAAGGAATGAGGGAAGGGAGTGGGTCAGACTGCAGTGCAGGAAGACACTGGGGGGAGTCCCTACAGGAGACTGGGTGCATCAGAGGTGTGTCTGACACCCTCAAAGCACTGAGGTGGGGCATGGGTGTGGGGAGGCTACAGGCAGCGCTGCCCATCAGAGGCTGGGGAGAAGTCCTGGTGAAGAGCAACGAAGGACTGACCAGAGCCCAGATGGTGCAGAAGTGATGGAATTCAAGGTCAAAGGGGGACTGAGAGAGGACTGGCTCAGACCTATCAGACCAGGTGACTGGGTGGATTCAAGGAGGAGGGGGCTCAGGCATAGGAAGACAATGTGCAGCTCAGTCTAAGTAGAGATTTGGGTGCAAGGCTCAGGAAGGAGTGTACAGGGTTGGAGACACAGCTCATGGGAGAGGTCATCTCAGGAGCTCTGGAGTGTTCAGGGAAAGAGGACAGAGCCCTGGGGACAGCGAGATTTAAAGGGGCATCTGCCTCTATGCCACTGATGGGTGAGAAGGTACAGAGAGGTGAGAGAAAAGCCACAAGTGCCTTGGCAGTATCTAAAGCTGAAGGACTAATCGGATTATTAAACTTGCTGTACAGTGGTAAGCGGTGTTATCCTGGTGGGGATGGAAGCTCCGTTATAATGGTCAAGTCTTAAATGGTGAGAAAGGGCAGAGGTTTAACCTCTGGCTTAAACTCCCAGGCCTCATGATCATGGAGGTAGTTGAGGGTTGCTATTTTAATGGCTCAAATTTCCTGCCAAGTAGTTGGGGTGGGGGAGTGAGTATTTCAGAGGAGGCTGAATTTGGTTTCAATAATGAAATTAATTTAGTACTTCCAGACAGAGTGAAATGCATACCTCCCTAACAATGAAAACCTGCTGATCTAGACATTCTGATACTGGAGAAATCAGAAGAGGGCCTCACAGCAGGAAGTAATAAAAGACAGTAATGGAGCAGGTTTCTCTCCAAGGCCTGGCAGAGTAGAAGCTCTGGTAGAAACAACTTGAGAGCAGAGGAAAGAAAGATCAGAAACTCCAGGAAGCTTCCTCCCCTAGGGTGACAGAACTTTTCTGTGAATAGAAGCTAAAAGGGCAATTTGGAATCACGATATGGTTGGGAACAAGGCTCCATTATATCTAACCCCATAATGTTCAAAACAACAAAAACCCATCAGTACTAGGCAGACCTCAGGCAATTCAGGATTTTCTATGATGGTCAAGATTTCTAATATAAAAGAGATTCTGTCCTTTTATTTCATTCCTGAATTTGCGTTGTCTCCTGCTAACTCCCATATTCTCCTTTTGGAATCAATAACCAACTCTGGTTCCCATGAGGCTATTGGGAAGATAGTGATTTGGCTCCTTGCTGTCCAAGGTAAACATCAGCTTGGAACAACAATCCAATCACTGTTCCTCCATCTAGGGAGGTTGTATAGGTCAGAAGACAGCAATTGCTTTGGCTGGCACTTGGCATCAATCCAAACTCTGTGCTGTGAACCAAGCAGAGAAATGGGATATCAGGGATACTAGGGAAGGGCAGGTTGGAGATTTTGAAATACTCCTCAGTTCCTCTGGAGCACAGTTCCAAGACTGCCCTTTTGCTTTATATATCACATATTACTACAACATGGTTCAAAGGATGCTCCTTTAGCAGATTACGATCTGTGTGTATAAAATTACAATATAAGTGTATGAATTACAGTGCAGACTGTCAAGTGTACAGCAAGTCTTGTGAACGCTTATGGAACTGAACTACCTGGGTGATTACTGAAGAAGATGCTTCAGGACATCTTGAGTAAACTATCTACAAACACAACTGACAAATTAAAACAATAATCAACCATGAATCCAGTCTCTCCAGGAGGAGGCCTGCTTTCAGGGAACCTTCGGAGCTTGAGTTCTGTGCTGGAAAAGGCTCTAAAAGAGCAAAGTTAGTCCGTTGAATCTGCTCTGGAATCCCACATGCATGAGATCTGAACAAATCCCTGTGTGCCAGTGAAGATAAAGACTCAAATCACTCAGTTCATAAGCAAGAAAATAGTAGTTCAGGATGTCCTGGCTTCTGAGGTTGGGAAGCTCAGAAGCTTACTGCCTCAGTGCATACATGTGCACACATGCCTGAGAAACAAGTTCATATAGACTCAATCATCTAGAACTGCACTGTCCACGTACAAGCACTTGAAATGTGGCTAGTCCACACTGAAATGGGCTCTAAGTGTAAAATGTACTTTATATTGTATGAAATATAATCAGTAATCTTTTATATTGATTATATGTTGAAATATTATTTTGAATATATTGAGTTTAAACATATGTCATTAAAATAAATTTTACCTGTTTCTTTTTACTTTTATTATGTGGCTACTAGAAATTTTTAAATTACAGGCAGGTTGGGTTGCTGTGGTCTTAGGGGAAGGCTCACTGAAGTGGCACCTTGGGGATGGTGGTGGAGGAAGATAATCGCAGTACCAAGCTGCTGGCTGGAGAGACCCTGAGTCTGGAAGAGCAGTTGCAAGGATAGACTGAAGTGATGCTGATGAAGTCCTCAGGTGGGACGAGCCTGCCTTCCATCTGCCATCACGGATGTGGCTTCTTTGGTGTTTCTGACTTCTACTATCTAGATCCACCTGTTATTTGGTGTTTCCTGTTTTGTTGTTTTTGTGCTTGGCTGACTAGCCTAGAATTTTTGGCTCCAATAAATGGACCACTGAGCCATAGCTAAGATTCTATGAAATTTGCAGCAATCTAGTAAAAGCTCGATGTAGAGCTGTGAGCTGGTGGAAACACCTCTTCGCACTAAAGAAGCCAAAAACATACTTCATGACCATGACCATTTCTCTTGCTGAGGTTGCTTGGGTGGGACAGCAAGTCCACAAAATTCTCCTCACCTGATAGTGACTTTCATACTCTTGCTTCCTGGACTAAACCAACATGGAATCATTTTGAAATACACTGGAATGGCCAAAAGGGAGGTAAACAAGCTTCTCGAACAAAAAAAATAACACAACCGCTTTATTCAGTGATTAATGGCATATATATTGCCCTTGGGAAGTTTCTATTATGCTATCTGGACACTAAAATGTAGAAGTAGCTCTTTGTTCTTTCTCCTGCCCTTAGTTACTAGAAATTCCCTTGCCAGGTAAGGTTCTATGCATAGTGTCTTCATGTCAAGTGTAGCTGGGTACATTCTCATCAGTTGCCCTTCTTTATTTGGACAACTCATTCCTAAATACAACTTATTTGGATTTTTTTTTCACCCGGGTTTAATTGGTTTCCTTGTAGGTACCTCTCTTTAAGTATTATAGTGGTGAACTTCACTCTTTAATAATTAACAGTGGCCTTGGATATTGCTCAAGTTGATGTTTGCTTTCGCTAAATACAAGGTATAATGGTTACAGGAAGTTGGTTCTACTATCTGCTTCCAGTCTGCTTAAAAAATCGTCTGGCTTCATGAATACAGACACCAAGTTTACCACTTCTGATGAAGAGACCAGTTAAGATTCATTCCTCATTGTTTCTTTACCATGGGAGAAGATTCCTCATGGAATAAATTGAAACTAATTCTTTGCCCTAGTATGTTGGTTTCTCCCTTATGCAAAATTGAGCAATCTGTAGGAAACACCGATCCTTCCTCCAAAATGGGAACCTGACAGGCTCAGAGCTCTCGTCCCCTTGCACTTATGGACTTCAAGTTAGCAAACCCTTAAAGGCTTTTTAATAGCAAATTTACGAAAGCTTGGATTTAGGATTTTTAGCATACTTTTAAATTCAGATTTTCAGCTGACTGAAACTAAAGTACATAAGAGGTTAAGACTCCTGTCTGTGACCTTCACTCCAAGACCAGCCAATAAAGAACAAGTCTTCCTGTGTTTATTCAAGATTCAGCAGAAAATAATCTTATCCTACCAATTTTCAAGACCAGAATAAGCCTTTAAAGATAAGCCTCAAGACTCTCATTTTATGGTAATGTTGGCTGCTTTTGTCATAGATTTGGCCTAGGAGGTAATGACTACGCTGGTGTCTGACTTTTTTCCTAACTATTTCTCTGAAGAATATAAGGGCTGTTAGTGAGAGCAGACTTGTGGAGATGACAGATGGCCTTGGGTCCGTAGAGATTTTGTAACTCTTAGAAAGCACCTTAGAATCATTCTGTCTCCCAGTAGCTAGAAGTTTAGAGTTGTTGAAATCTGTAGTAATGAACTTGAGGGCCGAAACTGTGACATATTTGGGAACAATCAGTAAACTCTGATCAACTAGCTGTAATATAGTTTTGTGTATTACGCTACTGCTGTAAAACCTGGACCTTGTGGTATATGTCCCGAAATGAGTGGTTTTCTCCCTTTCAATATTGCTGTAAACAGTGGCACCCAAGTAGCATATATTTGATCTTTTTAAATGTTTCCTATGAAAACTACAAACTACCTTAATTTACACGTGTTTCCTCACTGTAAACAAGCCTGTCTTCTTATCCAGATATTTTTGTGTATACGTGTTCTACCAATTTAACTACCTTTGTGGTTTTAATCCTGTATTATGTCTTCTACTTTGTTTTGTGACAAGGGGAAAAATAAAAGCTGGAATCCCTGAAAACAAAATTTTTAATTCTATATGTAGCTCTCATATTTCTATTGGATTAGAAATACTGGATAGTGCTGGTCTAGAAACGTCCATATAGGCAAAATATCACTTAATTCCTTTGGAAGCAAGATGTCATTTTAGATAATGGCATAAACTCCTCCCTTCTTTCAGTAGATTATGTACATTCAGTTGCCAATTTGCCAGGTGACTCCATGTTCCAACAGGGTCAGGGAAAACCACTCTCACACCGGTCTTCACTCTTATCCTCTCTCCACCCAACTCCCAAGTTCCAGTTTTTGTGACTACTTCCCAAACTTCAGCTGACACACCCGACATTCTGTATCTAGCACGTTCTTCCTTCTGCTCCCACTACTCATTCTCCTAGGGGGGATATCCTTTAACTCTCATGACTCATTTATGTCATATTACACACAAATTCAGATGATTCAGAACTCTACTTTTCAGCCCATACATCAGATTAAATGTCAAGATATTCTACTTTAAGTCAAACTCTGAGAAAAAATCTATGTACTTTTAAAGAATAAATGGAACGACAGAATGAAGTTCAAACTCCCAACTGCCTGCCAAATTCCTAAAATGGTTGGTGTATACTGGGAACAAAGGGTCGAGACCACACTTTGTGTGGTCTATTTACAAAAACTGTTAAAATAGCAATTGAGTAATCTGGCTTTTTTCCTCTCTGTATTTTCTATGTCCTTCCTCTGAAGAGGATAATAAATAATGAAATGTCCCAAAGAGGGACATATGAAAAGAGAAGGCCCAAAATAACATAAAATTAGGCAAGTTTGGTTCATAAAAAAAAGAACAGAGGTTCTTAATCTGGAATACATGGATGCAGGTGTGAATCCCTGGAAGTATGGGGCAAGGTTCTGAGAGTGTGTGCGTATGTAACGATTTTGAGAAAAGAATCTATAACTTTCATTAGATTTCGAATGGTCTGTGACCCAAATTAATACTGCTGATACAGGACTTAAAAATGAAACTCAATGAAATTATGAGGTAAATACCAATTATCCATTTACATGTTAAATATTTTAAGACATCAATGATTATATGCTTGTAGTTATTAAGTCCATTACAATGCACATTTGTTCACTTTGTGTATCTTCACAGTATGATCCTCACCACAACTTGCAAAGTGTAACCATTCAGTGCCTTCTGCTTCCTTCTGTTCCGTTTTTCCATTACAATTCTTCCAGCATAATTTTTTGATAGCAAGCGTATGACTTTGGCTAAAACAAAGATAGAGAAATCATGAAATGAACATATGCTATGACAAAATATTTTAATGGGTGTTTACCTACATATTAACTAGTATACTCTTACTATTGATGTTAATATAAATGGAAGTCAAAACCTAAAAATCAAAATTTATAGGCTTTAAAATACCATCAATAATATTTTAACAATTTTATTCTAACCTTGAAAACATCTTTTACTTAAAACTGTCAATATTTAATTTATTGACCAAGGATACCACCAAAAAGAGCAAGAGACACTTTCCATCAAATTTTGTTTTAATGATTAGTGGAATTCATTTTATGGCTATTAAAATCAGCCTTTCTGATAACTACTAAATGTGTTTAAGAATTCCAACTCTGCAACATATTCTAGATTATTTTATTCTTCTCACATCCCTATAAAATGGATGGCCTCTTACATTTTTACTTCTGGGAAAAGAAAGACAGTGAAAGATTTAATAAACTGCCCAGTGAAAGAACCCTGGTCACCAGTGTGATCTTCAACTACATAACCTTGGGCAAGATACTCATATTAATGCTCATGCTCAGACCGATAGCAGACATACAATGCTCCCCAAAACAGATTGTTAAATAAATATGAAAATATAATATCTTCTATAAATTTAACCTGAAAATTAGACCTCCAAACCAAAAAGGAATAAAGTGAAAAACTTAGATTTTAAGACAATAAAGACTGAAAACAGTGCCAGAGCACACAAATTATACTTTCAAATGGTGAGAGTCCCTGTCACCAGATGAGCTCTCAGGATCAAAAGGTAGGAATAAAGTATAACCTTGAAGGAATGAAACACACTTTAAAATCAGTACACCAGAACCTATGCAACCAAATGACTGAGCCCTTGCAAGTGGCCCCTCTGGGAAGTAATACACATTTCCACAGTATTGTTGTGCCTCAATGCTTCCCGAAATTCTTCTACTGGAAATGCTGTCAGAGTACTCTGACAGCTCATCTTCCTGTGAGGATGAATCTGATTACTGAAAGCAGTCAAAAGTCATTTGGAGATGAGCTTTATCAGTAAAATGAATGCTGAGCTTTAAAAAAAAAAGCAATCAAAATGAGTAAAAGTATAAAAGGTATTACAACTGGTTTTCTTATATCTAGTAAGCTAGTTCTGGACACAAGTGATAAAGAGAAGTTCCAAAAATATTTTAAGTGACACCACTATCACTGGAATGTGTTACTGATCAATATTAAAGTTCTCTTATTTCATTAGAAGAATGATTTGAAGTAGTGACACCACTGAAATATATATACATATGTATACATATAAAAATATCTAGCTATCAATATTTAAATCCAGAATATTAATGCATCACATTTAGAAGACAGAGAATGGGGGGAACCAACCTAAAAGGCAGTGTTTGCTTATTAATTACCTTTGTATCTCATAACAAGCAAAAAGTTCACTTGAAAGGTACTTCAAATTTGGTAACTGGAATATCAGCAATCTAAATAATGTAATTTGTTAAGTCGGGAATTAGTTCTTACAAATCCAAAATCACAATAATGAATATAAAAAAAAAAAATGAAAAACTCAAATTCTGTACATGACCCCCGCCTGTGCTTTCTAAGAGGCTTCCTGCCAGTTGTCCTACATTGGGCCATGGACGTGATCTGGGTATCAGACGACGGCAGAGGGAACACTGCCGTGGGCAAGCAAGGTGAAAGGAAGGGAAAGAAAAGGGAGGTGAGCCCAGGAAGAGAGGAAATTTCAAGTGCCTGGAATGCGGAATTCATTGGAGTACTTCCCTCTTTAGTAAGCCAACGGTATGAACTAGTCCAACTGCTAAGCTCACCATCAGAGAGGTGGGAGAAGCCATGAGGACAAGAGTAACAAAGGTGGTCTCATTTAACAAATACAATTATAATGAGCACTTAACATGCTTTGTAGATAAGATAGCTCCTCTAGATGAAAACTCTTATAAAGACATGTGCTCATAATAGATGGATATTGAGATGATTACTTCATAAGTTGCATAAATGTTTAATCACTATGTTGTATACCTGAAACTACTATAATATTGTATGTCAACTATAATTGAAAAGTAAAAATAAAAATAGAAGAGATGTACTCACAAATCTCCCTCTTTCAAGCCAATCACCTCATTATGATACTGTCATTTGAAATTGTATTTGAAATCATATTCTGAATAGTGCAGATACATGAAAGTTAAAGAATCCTAAGAAAACCTAATATAGAATGATGTTAGTGACCTTTTTGGAAAGTTTAGACATTTTTAAAGAATAATGGGTTAAAAGTAGATTAAAAAATGATCCCTCCTGTCTAGGCAGGTCGGAGTGAAAAGGAGGTTGCAAATGGCAGGTACTCTAAGTCAGCTCAGGTGACAAAGGCCTGTGCCCAGGGTGTAAGGCTCAGGGACAGAGTTACTGTGCTTGGAAGCCAGTCATGGGGCTTTGAGGGGCACTCAACAGTTTGCTCCATTACAGGACCTGAGCTAAAGTGTTCAAATGCAAGATGTAGCCACCAAAACATATAGTATTTCAAAAAAATCACTAAACATTTTGAATAAAACTTTATTAAGAATCTATTATAGTCAAATTCTAAAACACATTAGGAAAATCACTTTTATCTCAAATGTGTTATCTATAAAGACAACATTATGCAAACAAGCAATATAGTCAAGCAAACTTTTAAAAACCAAGTGTAATATAGTAACAAACATTAATTTGAAGATATTAGCATAGAATAGAGGAACCATTTAGTGGTGAGCACCATGAATAAAGATTTGTGTCTCTCCCCATACAACTGTGGCATAAAATTTGCTACCAAAGACTCCATGATTTCTATCTAGTCTGAAAGAAGTAGAAATAGAATATACCTTTGACTTGTTTCTACACAGTGGGTCCAGTCGTTTACTTCTGGAACTTGATCAGTCTTTTTCCAGGTATATAAACAAATCTTTCCACACTCTAATCCTACTGCAACAACATATCTGTTTTTAAGAGGGGGAAGAAAGTGATTAATTTAGCATGAATTTGTGTTATCTCCATCATCACTCTAAAGTAGTTCTTTACAGTGTTCTCAACTGTTCCATGCTTACAAAGGACTCTGTTTAAAAGCACCAGCCCAGTGCACTGGGTTGCACTGCTATCCTGTGCCCTTAAGGAGCATTCTCTCCGTCGATGGTACACACAGTTTTACTTCTGTCCTCCACTGGCAAAACCAATGTTTCTGTGGCTGGCTGTAAGGGCCCTCATTCTGCTGAAGACACTTGGTACAGAGAAAGCGCCACAGTCCTGAATTTGGTGAAATAAGAACATTTGAGCCACACTCCCAATCTCTCTTTTGCCACTCTAAATATCACTGAATTCTATCAATTTATGAGAAACATAAGCATTATGAAAAAAATAATAGCTTGGAAGCTAAAAGAACCCATGAGTGTAAGTATAAAAGGGCTATATATTGAGAAACCAAGTGATCTTCTTAAAGAAAACATATAATGAAGCCCCCCACACAGAGACTGACCGTTGGGAGAGGTTAAGCACTGGGCAGACGCTGACAGCTGTCACAGACCCACCCACGTCCAGGACAGAGGAGCAGGGGCCGATGCTGTGCTCGATGGAGTCATCACTGGAGTCACACTCACCCCAGACAACCACCTAATACAGACAGATCAAACTCTGTAAAGCTTTCCCTTTGTAAGATTTCTGGCAATGCGCTGGAGTTTCAATGACATAGATAACGTAAAATACTTGCTCTGGCATTTAAATAAATGTATCATTTGTGTTCCAGAATTTCAGAGCATATTTCAAGGATCACAGAGAAGCCAGAGTGTAGCCAACACAGTCACTGAAACTTCAACTACCTAAGTGTGCCATCCAAAGATGGAGACCAGGAGGCACCTGGCATGCCCTTTACACTCAAGAAATCAGTTCTGATCCAGTGAGACTCTACTGATCATGTCCTCACTGAGGGGCTCATGCACCTGTCATGTATGGGGACAATGCCCTGGCTCTTCCTCTACACTACCCACTGCTTAGGGTATCAGCTCAACTGTCAGGAGGCCCTAACCTTGAAGATACCCTGTATAGGAAATGATGCTTCCCTGGAAGTTCATGCCTCAATGGGGTCTGACTGGTCACAAAGACACAGAAAGGAAAGTGAAGCAGACAGGAAAATGCAGGACCAAAGCAAGATTCTGAGCAGAAGGCTCTGCCCAAGGAAGCAGAAATGCGTTTATGAGAATGTGCAGTAGAAGATGCTTTGTCTGTTTCAGCCCTGATGTGTCTCCGAGAGCCACAGCTGGACCATCTGCTACTGGGCATGACTGCAGAGAGCACAAGCAGTCCTACTTTCTCAGCAGCTAGCACAGTGCAGACAAATAAATGCTGGAGAAGAATTAAACAGGCAAGTGAACAGAAGTGAAGGTCCAAAAGGAAGAGTTTTAGAGGCTGACATTTCAGTGTCTTACTGCATGACAACATGGCTATGCTAGCCCTCTGCCTCAGTAAACTGTACCATGACTAGGAGAGGGCAGGGAGAGAAAAGGAAAATGCTCAACTGTCTTAACACCTCTGGTCTGCAGGACAGGCAGAAAAAGAAAAGAAAGAGTATGAACACAGAGGAAAGACCAGAAGCCAGGTGAACATTTCCCAGAAAACAAGGGCGAGTGTCATGGTCAAAAACTACTGCTAGCTAACTTGTTCTGTTTTTTTCAAAGCTTCGATCTCATACACACGCCCCACTCTCACCACTGAATGAAAAGGTAATAAGCATTCATGACAGAAAAAAAATTTTAATTCATAAAAGTAAAAATAAGTGGAAAGTGTTTTTCTCCTTATGCCCCTGTTCCCTGCTTCTGCTCTCCTAATCTCTTATTCTTGATCCATTTGTTACTACTTTTTTCATTCTGGGACCATCTAATGCAGGTCATGTTCATATTTGATATTTCAGAGAAATGTACTTAAAGAATTCAACAAGTAAGAAAATACCTTTTTATGTATGCTTATGAAAAACGCAAACGAGAATACATAAATCAGTTTTTAAAAGTTGTATCAGAAAGTCAGGATTATATGTTTTCTATCCAAACATACCTGTAACAATATTATTTTACACCTGGAAAAATAGTTGAGTTAAAAATATTACCTTTTTGTCTCGACTTCCAGTGAAGAAAAACTTGCTATCAGGACTCCAATCACAAGACCAAATAATTCTACTGTGCACAGCAGTGACTTTGTTAGTGAAGGCAAAGAGACTGAAAATTGGATCTGAAAGAAACACATATGCACTACTCACAAAGCAGAGAAAGCTATTTTTTACTTGTTAGAAAGCTATGCTGAAGTACCATATACATCATGTAATTTAGTATTCAATTTATATATGCTGACTTTTGCAACAGACCAAAGCTAGGCAGTTGACCTCTCATCAGAAGACTATGGGCATACAGTTATCTTTCTAGAAAGGAATAATTTTATATTGACTAGTCCCTCTTTAGTGACTGATGACAAACATCTTCCATGCTGATAGAAGAGGCCTGAAGCAATTTAACCTTACTCAGAAAGTAGCCAGATTTGCATATTAAGATATGGAAAAAAGATTAATGCACCCTTGAATAATGTTAAAAAAATAAACCCAAACTTAAAAAAATATCTTTTCCTTTGTAAGATTTAAATGTAACTTCTAGTCCTTATATGGAGTAAACTCTAAAATACATAACTGCTTACGAGGAAGGAAGTAGAAGGTATTTACTAATTCTTAATTTGCAAAAATACAGCTAATTAATGGATATGTTATTAGTATCATTTTAACTTTTTTAAAAGTAGGAGTTGCATGTTAGGAAATCACTAGTTGCAAAAGAAATCAGTCTGTTCTAACACATGCTGCTTAGTATGTGTCATAGGCCCTGGTATTCTATAAAGGACAAGAAACTTAAGGGACTAGAAATATCACAAGATGAATTCAATGGAAAAAATAAAAATATGAGTAAATAACACTCTAGATTTTACCCAAAGAATCTGGGGGAACAGGAATGACTACTATGAAAAAAAACCACTTTTTCCCTTTTATTTATTTTTTTCTTTCAATTTGTTAGGCTCAGAGTAGAAAGGTAGGTAGATGTGTTAATATCTTGCCCAGGGGTCATGTTATTCACAGATGGATGCCTAAAACACCATTCCCAATTATCGAAGTGACAGGGATGGGTAGGAAAAGGATAAAGATAATGGTTCTTCTAAGTTTCATAATTTAATTATATCTTCATTATTCCTGTCCCATAATATCCTAGCTCAGAATATGGTGGCATTCTATAACCATCTGCAAAATCTAGATTTTCTGTATACAGATTTTTATATTTCTTTAACTCAAATGTCTGAACACATGCCATCCTAACTACATAAGTGCAAGGAAGTCAACCCAAAGGTCACCTGCGTTTAAATCTTAAGAGGTTGAGTCTTCCTCCGTTATAAGAGGATTTTGAAAGACTTCACAACAGTGAGACTCTGCTCTTCACCCTGGTATCATTTGTTTCTCTTCACCCAACAGCTGCCCAAGGTGGATAAAACAGAAATCTGTTTCACTACCAATCCTCCCAATCAGAAGCTGTTTTTACCTAACTCAGGTGAGATTGTATCCTGCCTCTTCCACAGTGACCAGGTTCGATCTCTGGAAACAGCTAGTAAGAACTTGTCATTAGGTGAGAAGGCCATCTGTGTGACAGTCAAACTGTGGAAAACTAAATTCTGCACCTGTTTCCAAGATGCAGTGTTCCAAAGGATGATAGCTGCATGCTCTTTCTTAGCTGCCTGTAGAACAGAGATAAAACAATGATGAAACAATTTAAATAGAAATAAACTGAAAACATTTAAAAAATAATATATTGTCTCTATAGGTATATTTTATGTATCTGTGTAAGTGCAAAAAAAAAATTTCTGAGAAGATAACATACCACAACTAGGTGTACAGTCTTTAGGAAGACAAAGATTGGGATTAAAAAAGATGAATCATCAGAGATTAATGCTGTACTCATAATGTTTCAATATTTTTACAAGAATACATTTGTGTATTAATTGTGTAATTAACACTTTAGAGACTTCACTTCTAGTCAATATGGAGTATCATGTGAAAACACTAAAAATCCAAAGTACATGAAAATGATGGCACTCCAAAATATGAGATATCTGGCAACAAAGAATACTGATCTCTGAGAGACAAAAATGAATCACAGAATGGTTAAAAAAAAAGAATATCACTGAGCTCAATGACAAATCCAAGCAGTTAAATACAGGTGTAACGAGAGTCTCCATAAAGGGTGAGAAAGAAAATACTTAAAAAGATAATGGCTTGAAATTTTCCAAATTTGATGAAAACAATAAACCTACAGATCCAAATTCAATAAAACCCAAGCACAAGAAACATGAAGAAAACCATACCAACAATATTCAAATTGTTTAAAACCAACAATAAATATACAATTGTAATTAAAGGAAAAAAAACCATTACTGAGCAACAAAGAAAAATTACAGCTGTCTTATGAGAAACAATGCAAGTCAAAAGAAAATGGCTGAAAGGAAAACCAACAATTCTTTACACACCAGAAATATCAGTCAAAAATGAAGAAGAAATGGATTTTTTTCAGACAGGTAAAAGCTGAAAAAATTCATGACCAGCAGAACTGCATTACAAAGATATTAAAGAATACGCTTCAGGCAGAAAGAAAATGATATCTAATGGAAAATTTTTTATTATTTAAATCTCTATAACAGCTAATTGGTCAAAGCAAAAAATAATAATATATTGTGGGATTTCTAAGAATAAGTAAAATGTATAACAATACCACAAAGTAGGGGGAAACAAAAGTATACTTCTATGAAGTTCTTAACTTGTACATGAAATAGTGCAATTTTGCTCAAAGGCAGACTGTAGTATATTAGAGAACTATACTATAAAATGTAAAACAGCTAATGAAATAATACAACAAAAATTTATATCTAACCAAAAAGAAGATGGACATAAGATGGAGTAATAAAATGGACATAAAATGGACATAAAAAGTAATCAATTAATCCAAAATAAGTAAAATGGAACAAAAAACAAATGAATCAAGAAGTAAACACATAGCAAGACAGATTTAAATCTAACCATTTCATTTATTACATTAAGTGCAAATAGTCTAATAAACTCTCCTATTAAAATGAAAATTTATCAAGATGAGTAAAAAAGATCCAACTATAGGCTGCCCCCAAAAAAACCCACTCAAAATAAAACTAATAACTTAAAAGTAAAATGATGGAAAAGATATATAATTAAAGCACTACTCAAAAGAAAGCTGGAATGGTTATCTTAATATCACACAAAGTAGATGATTTCAGAGCATAAAATTTTACCAGAAATAAAGAGGGTCATTTCAACGATAAACTAGTAACCAAGAGGACATAATAACAATAATAAATGTTTTAACAATAGAGCTTCAAAATACATAAAGCAAAAACTGAACTGTAAGGATTAAAAAATAAGTCAACAATAATAGTCAGATATTTCAAAATGCCACTCTCAAAAAAACGAAAAGGATAAAGAAGACTTGAGCAATATTATCAACCAATCTGATGTAGTTCATATTTTCAAAACACTCCACCCAACAGAAACAGAGCCCATTCTTTTCAAAGTGACCATGGAAACTGACCAAGATTAAATTTCAAAGGATTCAAATCATACTGTGTTCTCTGACCACAATGACATTAAATGAGAAATCAGTAACAGAAAGATAACTGGAAAACAGCATAGAGAAACTAAGTAATACATTTTGAAATAACCTATAGATTAAAGACGAAATCAAAGGAATATTAGAAAGTATTTTTAATTTAACAAAAATAAAAACAACATATTAAAATTTGCAGAATGTCTCAAAAACAATAGAGGGAAGTTTATAGTATACAGAAGTAATATAGTTAAACACTTATATTAAAAAGGTCTGAAATTGACTCAGCTTTAACCTTATTTAATTAGAAATAGAAAATAGAATCTAAGTAGAAAAAAAGGAATAAAAATAGCAAAAATCAATGAAATAAAAGCAAGAAAAACAGCAGAGGAAAATCAATAAATAAAACCAAGAGCTGCTTCTTTGAAAATATCAATAAATCTAATTAATTTCCTAATCAATCCCCAGAATGTATTGGGGAAAAAAAAAAGGGGGTGTGAGAGAGAAGATATAAATTACTAATAGCAGGAATAAGAAAGGTGGTATCACCACAGTTTCTTCATATATTAAAAGGATCATAATGCAATATTATGAATAACTTTAAGCTAATAAATTTGACAATTCAGATCAAAGGGATAAATTTCTTGAAAGGCACAAATTACAAAAGCACCCTCGAGAAAAACTTAATAACCTAAATAGATTAAAATCTATTAAAGTTACATTTGTTGTTAAAAACCTTCCCACAAAGAAAATTCCAGGATTAGCTGGCTTCACTGGTGAAATCTACCAAACATTTAAAAAAGAAATATTACTAATTCTACACACTTTTTCAGAAAATTGCAGAAAAGAAAATATTTCTATGAGGCTATCATTACTGATGCCAAAATCAGATGAAGTCATTATCAGGAAAGAAAACTACATCACCTTACTCCTCATGTACTATATGTAAATGTTTTAAACAATATTTTAGAAAACTGAGTCCAAAAATATATAAAAAGATAATAATACATCATGAGCAAGTGGGGTCTCATTCCAGGAATGCAAAGTTGGTTTATCATCTGAAAATCAATGTAATTCACCATATTCATAAACTCAAAAGGGAAAACAATATGATCATGCCAATAGATGAAGAAAAAACATTAGATGAAATCTAACATTCATTCCATGATAAAAACTCTACAACTAGAAATTGGGGAGAAATTATGCAACCTCATAAAGCGCAAGTCACGAAAAATCTATAGCAAACATCATTCTTACTGGACATAAACAGAATGTTTTGTTCCTGAGATGAGGTATACGGCAAGGATTTCTGCTGTTACCACTTCTATTTAACATTAAGACATTCATATGGGAAAAGAATAAAACTTTCTTTGTTCATAAGCAATATAAGCATCTACGTGGAAAATTCTATGGTATCTACAATAAAGCTACAAGAACTAGTAAATAACTTTAGCAAGGTCACAGGATATAAGATCAATATACAAAAAGCAACTATATTTCCATATGTGAGCAACAAGCAATCAGATAAAACATACGAAGTAAGGATAAGTCCGAAAGAATATGTGTAAGACCTGCCACCAAAAACTACTTAATATTCCTGATAATAATACTAACATTGGGAAAAACTGAGTGAGAGGCATATATATGTACTATCTCTGCAATTTCTCATAAAATTTAAACTTATTCTAAAATAAAAAGTTTACTAAAAAAATCATTACTGAGAGAAATTAAAGACCTAAACTAAATGAGGCATACTACATTCATGTGTCAAAAGACTCAATACTGTTAAAATTCTCCCCAAATTAATCTATAGATTCAAGGCAATATCCACCAAAATTCCAGAACTGATTTTGTAGAAACTGTCAATCTGATTCTAAAATGCATATGGAAAAGTAAAGAACCTAGAGTAGCCAAAACAACTGTGAAAAGAAGAGTTAGAAGACAATTACTTCCTAGTTTCAAGACATATTATTAAAAGCTAGTTATTAAGAGAATATGGAATTGGAATCAAGACAGAAAAAAAGATGAATGGAATAAAGTCCAGAAATAGACCCACACATATATGGACAGCTGATTTTTGACACAGGTGCAAAATGCAGTAGGTGAAAGGATAGTCTTTTCGACAAATGATGATGAAATAATTGGATATATACGTGCAAGAAAATCGACTTTAATCCATACAATGGCAAGAATTAATTAAAGATGTATTACAGATCGAAATATAAAACGTAAAGTCTATAAAACTCCCAGAACAAAACAGCAGATCCCTGTGACCTTGAGTTAGGCAAAAATTTTAGATACTACACAAAAATCACAACCCAATTCAGAAAAAATTGGTAAATTAGATTTCACTAAAATATATAACTTCTGCTCTTTGAAAAACACTGTTAGGAAAATGAAAAGACAAGCCGCTAGAAATAATTATCTACATAGCATCTGTCTGATAGCTGTAGCCAATGTATATAAAGAACTTTTCAAAATTCGGTAAAAAGAGAACAATAAAGAAATGGACAAAAGATATGAACAGATATTTCATCAAAGAAGATATAGATGGAAAATTAGCATATTAGATATATAGATGAAAAGATGTTCAACATCATTAGTCATTAGGGAAATGCAAATTACAGCCACAATGACATATTATACACCTATTAGAATAGGTAAAAAAGAATGACCATCCCAAGTGTTGGTGGGAGTGTGGAACAACTGGAACTCTCATATACTGCTGGCAGGCTTGTAGAACGATACAACTACTTTGGAAAATAGTTTGGCAGTTTCTTAAAATTTTAAATATACATCTACCACATCATCTAGCAATTCCACTCACAGTTATTTACTCAAAAGAAAAGAAAGCACATATTCATGCAAACTTGTACATGAATATTCACAGCTGCTTTATTGGTAAAAGCCAAAAACTGTAAACAACTCAAATGCCTATTAATAAATGAATAGATCAACAAATGTGATATATATATAAAAGGGAAAACTACTCAGCAATAGAAAGAATGAACTACTGATACACATGACATGGATGAATCCCATATCACTACACTGCATGAAAGCCAGACCAAAAAGAAAAAGTACATACTGTATGATTCCATTCACACGAAATTTTAGAAAATGCAAAGTACTCTATCATGACAAAAAGCAGATTAGTGGTTTCTATGGGATGGGGCTGGAGAGGGTAAGGAGAGGGCAGGAAAGAGAAATTACCAAGAGACACAGGAAATTTTGGGAGTTGACAGATGTGTTCATATCTTGATTGTGGTGATGATTTCACAGGTATAAACATATGTCAAAACTTATCAAATTGTTCACTTTCAACATGCAACTTATAGAACACTAATGATACCTAAAAAAGTTGTTAAAAATGTTAGTTTAAAAGAATGCATCTAATCATTTGTTTTACCAATCAAAACGTGTGGCTGGCACCCTCCATTCAAGAAACCTAGTAAGGTAAGGCTGGTGCCTCGAGGATAAAGCTGCCAGACGTTTCCATGGGTCATTGACTCTTTAGAGCTGGCGAGTTTATACAATCATTCAGGTTCAAACTTCCCAAGCCACACTAGCAATCACATCTCTTTTTTACTGTTTATTAAAATAAAAAACACACAGAAAAAGTATATAAATGACAAAATTTTAGTTGCACATGGTGGCTACAAGTGAGCCAACTTGAAAAAGAAAAAACAATCAGTTATATGATGGACGGTGCCCAAAGCTAAAAATCAAATTAGCTGCTCAGCAAAAGCATAATATTTCTACTACTAAGCCCCCTTTTTCCCACAAGCCCCTCCAACGAAAGGAAGTACTTTCAGTACCACCCTCACAGAGGAGACAACAAACAAGGTGGGTGAGGCAGGAGGGGCACTGAAATAATCTCTTATGATGACTCTCAATATAGGCCAATGGAAAGAAGCCGCAGCAAAAGCAGGGACAGAGTGACCCATCTTGACTAGCAGTCATTATCATGCTTAAAACAATAACTTTTAGAAAATTTAGAGAAATGTGTGGGTCTCTGACCCTTCAAACAATCCTCCACAAATATTATTACACTCCACAGAATATAGATAAATGCTGAAATGTGAGTTCAAGATCATTCTCCCAGGCAAATATTTGAAGTTTGTTATTCTGTAGTAGCATGTTCTGATGGCCAGTTGAGCCAGACTCCGCTCTGCCTCATCCTGGCATGGGCAGACAGATTCCACTCACTTAGGTGTGTACCAAGAATATCTTCGAGAAATCATCAGATGAAGTACACTCTGCATTTCACCTTTTCATTCTCCCTGTGTCTCCAGGACTCTAATTACTTAAAATGTATTGCATTTTTAGGTCTCATTTTAAGATATTTGATTAAGTAATTTTTAAGGAAGGACATAAATCAGTTCAAATCAAGCATTTAGGAACAAAAAATATGCAGCTGGCATAGATTTAAAATGCAACTGCATTGATAATGATAAAAAATGATGGTTATTGGTTTAAAAAATAAAATAAAAATAAAACGCAACTGCAGTTTTTGAAGGGAGAGAAAGAAAAAGAGAATCAGAAAACAAGATTCAGAAAAAGCAAACTTCAGTGGCCATTCACACAGTGTTCTTTTTATTTTTAAACACCTACAGCACCTGGTACTCCAAGGTGGTCTCCCATCCAAGTACTAACCAAGCCCAACCCTGCTTAGATTCCGAGATCAGACGAGATCGGGCACGTTCAGGGTGGCATGGCCAACAAACAGTGTTCTGACCATACTATCAAACTTGCAAAAGCCCGATGACTCAAATAACCTGTGACCAAGTAAAATAAAAAAGTAAAATTCCCTACCTTACAAGCTGAGGCCAGTAGAGTTTTTGAATTGTTACAAGCAACACAAAATATTTCATAACCATGTCCATATCTGAAATTTAAAGAGGAAATGCATGATTCCTGTATTAGAAAATGTACCTATTCTCATGCTGTAAAATTTTTAAATATGAAAAGAATATCATCAATGTCCCTAATATACAGTATTTTTAGGGACCATTACATTTCTCTTCAAGCAAACATTTGGCGAAAAGAGAGACTAGAAGAAAACACCAACTTCCTCAAAGTAATACAACTTATTCAAACAAATAGATTAAAATACAAGTTTTTACCCACAGCCATGAATAAACCATGAAAAGATTTTGATGAGCAACCACAAAATAAACAAAAACCAGAATAATAAATCTTGTCTTTTTAAAAAAGAAAAAATATATATAATGTTATGCTATGCCTCTCCACTTTAAAAATCAAGACCAGTAAACAAATCTAGTAAATATAATATAGTAATATAAAAATCTATGT
This sequence comes from Pteropus vampyrus, assembly GCF_000151845.1. Taxonomy (NCBI): domain Eukaryota; kingdom Metazoa; phylum Chordata; class Mammalia; order Chiroptera; family Pteropodidae; genus Pteropus; species Pteropus vampyrus. The sequence goes on from NW_011888784.1 coordinate 14,286,320, forward strand.
GAGGTTTGACTCCTAACCCTTATGAAGGACACTAAAAGAACTTTAGGGCACGGGGAATGCAGGTAAAAAAAAAAAAAAAAGCAAAGGAGAAAATCAAGTTGGGGAGAAGGGGGAACACAAGTTATTAACAGAATCAGACCAAAGAGCTAACTTACAGTTTTTGAACTTCAGGCCACAAAGTATTCTGCAGAAGATGATCCTCAGTGGGAGGTTCTACAATAAATTTATAACACTGCAATTATTTTTTCTATTTTCATGCAAATAAAAAAGTGAATTCTATAGCACTTATTTATGCCAACAGCGAGATATCATATAATGTATACTAATAATTCTATTAAAGCATCATTTTGCCATTGCTTACCATTAAGTATGGATGGTTGAAAGGCCACCTGGTGAAACTCGAAACCAGTACTAGTTAAGAGCTCTTCTTCTTCAGAAGGTTGAGAAGCTATATCTCCTGGTTTCAAAGAAACACATCAACATAATGAATGTAGTCACCATCTTTATGTCTCCTATGCATGTCTCAATATTAAGGCCACCAGTTAGAAAGTAATGGCACTTCAAAGCAGAGTAATTCAAAGCTGTACTCACACAATTCCATAGCCAAGGGTATTTCTACTACTCCAGCATTTTCCAACTGTGCTCCTTGGAGCACTAGTCAATTCTATAAATATTCCTTCCTTTTTCTTTGATGTAACATTCGCCAAACTTTTAAAACTATGGAACAGATTCTAGAGACTACTATATTAGCATCTGTGGTTGTAGTGCTCCATGACACACTCTGTGAAAGCTGCACGAATTTCGGGGTCTGCATGTGTACTGAGTACTTGTCACAAAATATGTGATGGGGAAGACAGATGCATGTACTATGGGTTTTGTTTTTTTAAAAAAATATCAGCTGTAATGAACATTAAGTACATGTTAAGAGTGTAACCAGGTTTTAAATACCACTATGGGCTCAATTATTTTGGAAACTAAAGCCTTACCCTGAAAGACAGCTTTATTTGATAATCCCAAAGCAGGGACAGTAGCTCCTTCTGGAAGATCACCGTCTTGCTGGAATAAAAAGTATAAATGTTTTAAACACTAAAAATTATTGTTACTTCAGGCACTACAAAAATGTGAAGCAATCAATCTCCAACAGACAGGCTCCAGCTAACCCCAAACCCTCTACAGAATTCAGAAAGATGGGGATCTTCTCATCGATGAGTTCATCGAATCCTAACAGCCCAATGGGTTTCAGGGTCTGCTAGGGAATGCAATAGGCTGCCTTCCAGCAAAGCGTAGTCTGAAAATGGAAGGCCTGGAGCTCTAGTCCAAGAGTCTCACAGGCACATCCCTGATGAGGCTCATGCAAACACAGATGTTTACCAGAAAGGTAGTCATAGTATTTTTCTTAAACATATTTAAATAACCAAATATTAAAAAAAATTTTTTGCAGAGTGCCATTGAAAGTGTCAATAATCTGCTTAAAGTCTGCAATCTATATCCATCAATTTATCCCACATGAAACTATATGGTAACCATCAAAACCAGCCACAGTGATGATATGCAGTATTCAGGCCTTAATTTAATATTTAAATTCTTTAGTGTCTTCGGCTAACTTGTTACAAAATTTATGATTCTAATATTTAAATATTTAATATTTAATTTACAGAGCATGCAAGTTTGTCAAGACAATAAAAAAACATTTTGACTCTCTGTCTATCCACATACTCCATTTACAGTCTTAAGCAAACTTTTTAAAATCTAAAACGAAGTAACAAGATTTAGTTAAAACATTTAGAGGGATACTCACATTATGAAGTACACGATTCAGTGATTGGCCTGTAATGGCACAAAAATTTTCCACAAAATTTCGAGGTGCAGAAAATACTCGAAGAACTTTTTCATCTGCTCCAGATACAAACTGAAACCGATTAATCATTGCCAAACACTTCAGGTCATATCCATGTATCTGAGGCCTTGCAATTTCATGCCAAGTCACCTGGGTATTAAAATAGGATAAACAAAAACAATCATACGTTTCAAAAATCAAATTCCTTTCAACAAACAAAATATCAGACACAAAATCATTTATTATGCCATGAAAATATGACCACAGGGCAGATTCATTCATGCTGTTGTGTTTTAAATGTTCGATTTTTTTATTGCTGAGTAATATTCCCTGGAACAGATATATCACTACTTGTTGATCTAATCACCTACTGATAGACATTTGGGTTGTTTCCAGTTGTCTTTTACTAAAAAAAGCAGAAACAAACATTTCTGTACAAGTCTTTGTACAGATATAAGCTTCTATTTCTCTTGGATAAATACTACCTATAAGCAGAATGGCTGAGTGATGTGGTGGATGTATATTTAAATTTTTAAGGAACTGTCAAACTAGTTTCCAAACTGGTTGTACATTTAACAATGCCACCAGCAGTATATGAGTTCCAGTTGCCCACTCAACTCACCAACACTTAAGTCTAGTCAGTCTTTTAATTTTAATCATTGTAATAGGTGTGTAATAGTTTCTCACTGTAGCTTTAACTTGCATTTCTCTAACAACTGATGGTGTCAAGAATCTTTTCCTGTTCTCATTCTCCATCCCAAAGTCTTCTCTGGAGAAATATTTGTTCAAATCTTTTGCCCTATTGTCTGTTTCCCTATTTCTGAGTTCTAAAAAGTTTTATATATTCTGGATATAAATCCTTTATCACGTATGTGCTTTGTAAATACCTTCTCCCAGTTTGTGACTGGTCTTCTCACTTTCCTGACAGTGTCTTTCAAAGAGCAAAAATTTTAAATTTTTTGTTAAGTCCACTATAGTTTTTTAATGGATCATGAATAAACAACTAAGCAATATCGGTAACAAATCTCCAAGAACCATAGAAAATCACTCCAAATCATTTGCCTTGTTTTTTAATTGACTATAGCAGTGGTCCCCAATTTTTTTGACACCAAGGACTGGTGCTCCTATGAGAACTTAATGCCTGATAACTGGAGATGGAGCTGAGGCAATGACATTAGCGCTGGGGAGTGGCTGCAAATACAGATGAAGCTTTTCTCACTTGCCCACCCGCCACTCACCTTCTGCTGTGCATCCTGGTTCCTAATAGGCCACAGACCGGTACCATTCTGTGTCCCAGGGGTTGAAGACCGCTGGACTATAGTATTGCTTGACATGTCCTCAACTCCATTAATCTGAATCTACCACATGTGACTAAAGCAGTCATGGCATTGGCAAATTTCATCAGACCTCAGGAACTGACTCATAGGCAATTCCAGGAATTTCTGTCAGAAACTGAAGCTGAGTATACATAGCACAGTTCAATGACTTACCAGTGGTAAAGTTTTAGTGAGATGTTTTTTAACTCAGGGCCAAGAATGAAGTTTCCTGAACAAAAACCTCCCTCAACCACTATTATCTAATACTATATGACTTCAGAAATTAGCTTTTACTGCAGACTTGATAGTGTTTCCCAATGAAATAAAGCTAAAATTATAAGATATAACAGAACTTTTATGTGGAACTGAAGTAAATAAATTTTCACAACAATTAACATCTGAATTGTAAAGAAGAGTACATATAAGTTTAGGTTTCTAAGAAAATATCAAGCTTTTCCAGACTGGTTGCAACACTTTGCATGTCCACTAGCAATGCAGAAAATTCCAGTTGCTCTGAATCCTTATCACCACTTAATATTGTATTTTTTACTTTAACCATTATAGAGGGTGTGTAACGGCATCTTGTCATGGTTTTAATTTACATTTTCCTAATGGCTATAGATGTTGCCCCACTTTTCATATGTTCATGGGTGTTTTTTAAAGTGCATGAGTCAAGCAGTACAACATTTTACCTGTGAATGGTCTTTTCTCTTCCACGGAGCAAAAAGTCGAGTTGTCTGGTCAGTACCAACAGTGATGATAAATTCTCCTTCTGGATCCCACATTAGGTCTTGGACACCATCGAAGTGTCCTGAAATGACTATCTCTGGAGTCCACTCTCTCTGCAATGAAAGTGCTTATGACGCATTAAAATAATCAAAGACCACCACCACTACCACTCAAAATAATGTCTGATAATGCCTTCACAGCCCTCAGACTTGATAATGGGAAAGACTGAAGGCCCTGAGCAAGGTGAAAAGCTAAGTAAACAAGATGGGATCTTAAAATAATAAGATCTGTTTTCCAGTCAAGCATATTAGAACTTAAACATTCAAATATGTGCTATGTCCTTTAAGGCAGTAATCTTGGGAAATTCCACTCCATTTTTCACTTATTGAATCCCTCCTAGAAGCCAGATATTATTTAACCTATCTGTGTCTAAACTAACTCTTCTGTCAAAAAGTTACCTAGTTCACAGGGTCATTATGATTATTAAATGAGTTTGTATTTGTAAAGCATGCAGAATGATGCTGACACATACTAGGTACTGTGTACGTATTTATTTGTTAAATTAAATAGTAAGTAGTATTATATAAAATGAGTTAGCAGACTTAGTGTGAGCCTTTATTAAGTAAAAGGAGTTGCAGGTACAGAGGAAAGAAGGCTCAATCAAATCTAGCTGGTTCACCTACTAAGGGAGCCTGTACCAAGCAACCACATAAAGTGACACAATGACATATAGAAAATGTCATATGCCTGGTCCAAAGAGCATCTTTTTGAACAACCTCAAGTGGTGGTAAAACTTGCCTTTAGAGGAAAATTACGTTTTTGTATATACCTAGAAGGTCATTCGAAGCCAACTGTGATGAATAGGGTCAATGATTAAGCTAAGCTATATTCTGGTCAAAAAAAACAAAAAGGCTGAGACAAAGAAATGATATTAATTTCCTCTGTGACATAAAAACTAATTCTAAAGTTAGTACTAATGAGAGTTTCCAAAAAGTTCTTAACAACTGGTAGCACTTTGAGACTATCAGTATAGTTTTCCACTATGACAGTCCTAAAAGGCACTGTTTTTAGAAATCAGTCTTGATTGTAACAATGTACCTCTCTGGTTTGGGATGTTGACAGTGGAGGAGGCTATGCATATGTGTGGGGAGTGGTATATAGGAACCCTTTGTATTTTCTGCTCAATTTTTATGTGAACCTAACACTGCTCTAAAAAATAAAGTCTATTTTAAAAATCTCCCTCAATACTTGATAGGTACCTATTATAAATTTATAAACACAAGCACAGTAAAATTCTGTCTTCCAGTTTGAGTTTCTCCTTACTCATCTGATGATTTTCTATAAAGGCCCTCAAAGACCACCTGAAATATAGCTAAAGGGAGGCCAGAGAAGAACAAAATTAAATTTATCCCCCAAAATATTACTTATTTAAAAGTGTGGCAGCTGATGATTTCCAATTTAACAGTGGAAACAATTTTGAAGGTCAACTCCAAATGAAAGACACAAAGAAAAGAATAGTCATTCAATGTAGAGAGAAGTCAAATCCTCATAGACAAGATAACTATGACAGAACCCACAAACTAAAGGTTATATAAATCCATAAATTTTTCCTTTATAAAAGAAGTCCTCAGATGTACATTCAGAATCTACTGACACATTTCAATGTTCTTATTTTTTCATTTATTTAATTTAAAATACACTTACATAGTATCCAGTATATGCCAGGCCCTATTTTTCATACTAAACAAATATTAACTCATTCAAGCATCATAAAAACCCTGTGAGTAGGTGCTATTACTATGCAGATTTTACAGATGAGGAACCTGAGACAAGGTTATGTATATCCTCAAGGACACACAGCTAATTAAATGCTAAGGTAGGATCTGTATCAGGGTGTCTAGCTCCAAGGCCTGTGCTCTTAGTCGCTACGTTCCTGCTACCTCATTTCCCAATACCGAAGCAGCAGATCAGAAGTAAATTAGAAAGTGAAAAATGATACAATGCTGAGCATTAGAAGATTACTTATCTTTGAGAAGAAAATAAAAAGATCTAAAAGAGCCCAATATTTGGAGGGCCATGTAGAATTACACATATTAACAGCCCTAAGAGCATCAATATATTCCATCACAAAATAACAGGTACTCAGAATGTCTTTTTGTCAATCATTCATTATCTATGCAGTACCTAGCTGTCCAACAAGAAAATATCAAACTATGTTATATATGCTACCTTAAGATAGAGAAGTTATACATTTTAGGAAAAACTCCCATCAAAAACTTATATAATTTAAAGGGAAAGCTTAAAATTTATATAGCTTGAAGTTCACTTATATAGGGAATTTACTATGGGTAAATTTCAATTCCTCAGCAATGCCGGACAAATGAATACTTTTATTCTTAGAAAAGCATGAGTTTCCTACCTAGTAAAGTAACAGTATGATGTTTACAAAAAGTGATGTCATGTGAACTTAAATGTCTCTATTATGTTTCTGTAGAGTGTTATATGTAAAAGAACACTGATAACCTAGGTTTCATTTCGGATTTACTGTATTTGATCAGAAATGCTTTAACAGTGCTCTTCTTACTGGGTTAGCTGCATTCTGTTTCCAAAGGTGCAATGCTCCGTGGAAAGCATGAGCGATAATCATGGAGCCATCTTCACTGAACTGGCAATCGTAAAATCCCAGAGTATTTCCACCTACTTCACCCACTCGAACCTATGCAATAACAGACAGAAAACAATTCATAATCAGTGGTCCACATATCTCACAATAGAAACAATTGATTCCAGAGATTATGTTCTTACTTATTTAACATGCACAAAGCATAAACATTTGTAGCTCTAAAAGATTTGGAATTTAAATATTGTTTTAAGCTCAATTTTCTATTTCTTAAATATTCATGTTTTTACCTGTTCTAGCCAAACTCCTGACTCTTCATCTGGGGCCCAGAGAATCATGGTTTTATCCATTGAGGCAGACAACAATCTCATTGGCTGCTTTAAAACACCATCTAAAAAATAAAAACTAATGCCTTTAGGTGATTAACAGGCATCATGTTTGTAAATTACTGCAAAAATGTTCACTATAGCATTGCAATAGCAAACTTTTGGAAACAATACAAATGTCTACTATTAGAAGAACAGATAAACAAGTTGTCGTATATTTAGACAATGGAATATTAAAATGCAATAAAAATAAACAAACTAGGGCTTCATAAATCAACATGAATATAGCTCCAAATGTTTAGCATAATAAGCTAAAAAGGCAAGTTGTTACACGTTATAGCTGTAAAACAATTTGTTTATGGCCGCATAAAACAGTAAAGTATAAAAACACAGATGGGAATAATAATGCACTGAATTCAGTACTGTAGTTGTCTCTAGAAAAGAATGGAAGGGAAAGGGTTCAGGAAAGAATACACAGGGGTCATCAATGTCTGCAACAGCTAAATTTTTTTAAGTGTAGCAAATATGGCATAATAAAGCTGAATGGTGGTTACCTGAGCATTAACCATCGCTAGTCTCTATTCTTGTGTTGGGGAAAGGGCTAGAGGAAGAATATGAGGCTGTGCCTTGCTCAGCTCTACACCCAAGCACCAGCTTGAGCATGCATACAATTGTCACTCCATAAATGGAGGTTAAGGGTAAAAGAAAGAAGGGAAAAGAGTCTTATTTTTTCATCAATGATTTGTCTCAGTATTACCAACTTTGTATTAGCAGTGAAGTTGGCTTGAAAGTCAATCTCTCTTAAATCCTATTGAGACTAGGTGAGTACTTTTAAGAGAAAAAGTGAGTAAGGGTATGGTGGTTTTGGCATTATGGCAGGAATCATACTTTACCCATTCAGAATGACAATTTTCAATGGAACTGAGAGTCAAGCAGAACAGAGCTTACAGTACTACATACACTTTACCAACTTGAAAACGTCTCATATTCGAGATTTTTAATCACACTAAAAAATATCTTTCACTTCATCTGGTCAGCTTAAAATTCTGTATTTGAGATTTAACTGAAATGAGGGATATGCGTATATTTTTCTTCCTACCTTTGTAAAATGAAGGCTGCCAATGAACTGCATTTACCCAGTTTTCATGACCGGCCAGTACAGTCTCCAGAGTAACCGCAAATGCTATTTTAATACCTATAACAAAAGGAATGAAATATTCTTTCCTCAAAGCTCTTCTAAAATAATTTTTTTCATAACCAATTCCATTGGACAGTTATGTCCAGAAAAAAATCAGAACATGATTTAGTCAGCAAAAAGAACATGCACTCTAAATTTCATTAACTTCAACCATTGTTTAAAATTACAAAAGAAAAAAATTCTAAAGATAAATATTTCTCTACATTTATCTCTACCTAGTCATAAATAAATATTGAAGAATATGTCCTATTTTAAATTTTCTGGAATAGCTGTTATACTGCAATTAAAAAGCAAAAACGAACATGCTAGCTTCCTAGTATCATAACCTAAAATACCATTTAAAAAAATTAAGATAGATGTAGAAACAAAGGAAGTCAAATCAGTGAGCTTTCAAACAAAATAGCTAATAAAAATATCATGAAAAATTTCAAATTTGGGAATAGCTACTCATAACATTCTATTTATAGTATTTCTTGGTTCCCCTCACAAAACTGTTACCAAAATTTCAACTCTAATGGGCTTTATAACCAGGAAGAGTAATAACAAAGAAGAAAATTCCTGAATGAACAATGCTCACTAAGAACTAACTTTATAATTTAGGTACACATCCAAAAATACCTTCTTCAAATACATTTCAACAGGATCTACCATACAAGGGTATTGTTCAGATGCCAGACAATAAGAAAATCAGAATTACACATACTATTCAAATATAGTTTTAGCCTGTTTTGTAGAATGTCTTCCTACAAAAGTATGGATAATCTGCATTATTCCTTTAGATCTTCTTATGCTAAATCTGCAAATTTACTAACATTTTAGTAAACTAACAAATTTACTAACAAATTAATTTAATGATACAATATTAAAAATTTTTAGTAATTTAAAAAATGTCACTAATATGGTTTAAAAGAAAAATGTTTCATATACAAAAAATGACTCATCATCACATAAAAACAAAAAAAGGAAAAATCCACAGTATCAGGTGTCATGTAGGCCTCTGCTACTTTTGAAAAAACTAACCTTCCCATAGGTGTGCTGTAAAAGATAAATGAATCAGCTAGACCTAAGTATTATTACACCAAATAGTTTCATTATTACTCACCTTCATTTTCTACAGTAAAAGTATTTTCTTTCAGTCTTATATCGTCATCATCCTGAGTTTCTAATGACGTCGATTTTATATACAGCCTCCATATTCGTATCAGACAATCTTGTGAACAGCTTGCTAGAAAAAGATCTCTACCTAAATAAAAAACAAAGTTTATTATGTTAAAAACATTATAATCTTAAATTTAGATATAAGATTTTCTCCTCTACAACAGGTACATTTCTAGATTTCCTGAAAAAAATTACTTTTCTTCCTTACCCTTCAACCTGTATTTTTAAATAATGTTGACAAATATACATGTAATGCTAATAAATGGTTATAACATGTGGTATTCTTATATAGTCTTCTAAGTTCTACAAAAAACTTCTCAAGAATGTCTGCATGTGGAATAGTCAGCTCATGTCCTCTTATAACATTAACTTGTTTCATCCTCTACCACCCCAATTAATAGTTAATAGAGAGGATAAGTATCCTCTTTCCTAATTAGGACAATAGAAAAATTTTACATACAAAGAAAATTTTAAATTCAAACATAGGTTGCTGCTTTCTTGGAAATTACACATACTTGTCGCCATCATATGCACTTTAGTAAAATTTCATACTGACCAAAGGCTGCCCATTCCACGCCTCTTATCCAGTCCTCATGTCCACAGAGAAAAAGCATTTTCTGAAACTAGTAAGATAAAAATCATTGAACTTGGTATAAGAATTTAATATTTTCATGTAGATTATTAATTTTATGTGGTCTCAGCAAGTCCTACCGCATTATTTTTTTCCCACTGAGAACACTATCTAATTAGACATATAGAGGCCTCGTTTGTAAAAAAAAATCTCATAATCATCTAAATCATCTAATTGAGCAATGATGAATAGATAACATCTGTCAACCTCAAATACTCTAAATGTTTACAAGATAAAATGATATATGCTGTGACACGATATAGATAAAAGTTGAGCAGTTAGACATTCACAACCATTTTAAACTGTCTTACAGAATGGAAAGAAACAACTATCTCCATTATGAAATAAATGAGCCTAGAGTTAACCAGTCCCCTTCTCAGAAATTCCGTCCCCTAGTTTAACTACTCAAAGGGCAGGTAAAACTTAGAAGGACAAATAAACACTACAGTTTTTCACTGTAGGTATGGTATACTTCATTTAGAATTTTTAAGAAAAAAGACTATCACAGCATCTTCCTTTTCTCCTTCCTCCACCAAACAACCTGTTTCCCCCTAACAACTCTGGACCTGGTAATCAGGGCAGCAGTTCCTTGGTGTTCAGAGTGGAAAACCATCTAACAAAGAAGTATTAAAAAAAAAAAAAAATTCTATTAGATTATTTTGGTTTAGATAGAAACATTCCTACAATTCTATAATCTGAAAATAGTCTGTATTAAAATATGTAATTAAGCAGAACCCAATTCCAATCTTTTAACAAACATCATTAATTACCTGATCATTTTGTTGAACAAATAAGTGAATTTTGCAGTCATCATCACCACATGCTAATATTGGTACTGCAGAAAGAAAGAAGCTTCACTGTAAGTAATGCCGTCATGTCATAATTACCACCTATGCTGGATTCTAAGCTCTAGGTAAAAAATCCAAACTTCTATTTCCCACACCACTGAACAAATAAGTTGAAAGTGCTCAATAAATGTCAATAGGAATAAAATGAACACTCCAAAATATTCTATTAAAAGATTACTTGGCAAAGAATGACAATTTAACTGAGACTCTTCTTCTCCATCATGTGTCATTTATGATAGAAGGAGCAGTGATAGAGAAAAGCTCAAGAGCAAATTGGGAGCATTTTCACTGTTAGCCAGAAGACCAATATGAAAAGTTAGCCCAAATGAATATAAAATGGAAGAGTTACTATAAGCCTAACATCATGGCTATTGCACAAAGATGTAAGGGTACGTTTGTTTCTTTATTGAATTCTTTTGTTTGAGAATTCAATAGTAAAACAAAATTCATGAAGCAATTATAGAACAAAAGAGCATGTAATTAAATATGTGGTTACAAAGCTATGAAAAGTACAACTGTGAAATCAGTTTTGTTAATAAGACAAAAAACTAATTCACATTAACAAAGGCTAGCCCTAATGACTGATAAGATGAAAAAAAAAAAAAAAACTCTTTTCCTAAGGAAACACCTTGCTATCGACTGTATTGTTCAAAAATTTTTTCACTTTAAATCAACTAACAACAAAACCAAAAAATTCCAGTCACTTGGCCTGTATATGTGGGAAGAAATTAAATTCTATGTTATGAAACCAGAATGTGTGTTTCTCCTCTGAGGAAGCCCTTGTACAAAGTGGAAGCATCACATGAAACCAGAGTCATAGCTCCTGCCACAGAGAGCAAGAGGCTGGTGACTTCTAGGCCCTATCTCCCTCCACCAGACCTGAATTCCAGGTTACTGAGGAGGCAAAGAGACAGACTCACACTGGCCATCACTTTAATAGAGGATAATCAAAGAGAGGTATAGATGGGTTTCAGAACAAAACAAAAATTTTTCTGTTAAGAGATTTTAAGTGCTTTTAGGCAAAAATGTTATCATGCAGGAGTGAAGGGGCTGTCATCTTGAGTGAAATGCTCACATGGTCTATCTTCAGTATTTTTTCTACTGATCCTAGTCCTTTACCTTCTAAAGCATTAAAAAGATAATTTCTCCAATTTAGATTTATATACATCGACAATATATTTGATAAATAGCAGTATCAATCTTGAGTACTTACTAAGTCATTTAAATTTCCAACAGCTGCCAAAGTTCCTAATAGCCTCCCTTAACATTATGTTCTATACTCAAGATCATTTGAATATTGAAAACAAAAGTATATTAGCTAGGTCTCAACTTGTTTCATGAGGAAATTTAGATACAAAATTGAGGCCCAATATGTTTCTGTTAGGTTTTAGTCATAGGAAGATATGAAAATATACTGCCCTTTAATATATACTTAGGATACTCACCATCAATAGGATACTCACCATCAGTATTAGGCAAAAAAGATAAGCAGAGAGCCAGAGTGAATCCATTGCCAAAGTTCAAGGTCTGAAGGCATGTTACTAAGAAATAATTAAAAAAATACCATGAACAACTAACTCTGAGCTTATCCACTGAGAGAAGCTAGGTCATCATCACAGCCCTGGGTGTCAATGGGAGATGAGAGAAGTCAATCCTGAGCCCCCACTGACCATGTGCACTTAAATGGTCAATGTTTAACAAGGTTACAGAGAACAGAATGACTTATATGAAAGAATTTACATTAATAGTTTGATATTTTAAAAAAGTACAAAGAACATAAACGCATGTTGTAATTCTAACATTTTTAGAGCTGCTTGAAAGATTTAAAAAAATGATATGTATGCCCTTATGGTTGTCATTCGCTTATCAATTACTATTTCATGACTCTGGATTATAATGTCTCTAAACCTACCTTCTGAACCCTTTTTAGACCAGACTCGAACAGTGGAATCCGACGCTGCAGAAACTATTAGTGTATGTAATGCAACATCAGAAGCCCTCCTCTGGTAAACAGCATGCACTGCATAAACAGGTCCTTCATGGCCATTGAGATGGACTGCTTTTAAAAGCTGAATCAGAAAAAAAATGACAAAAATGATAAAAAAAAAAAAAAGGAATAATCAGTTTCACCTCTATCTAACTGGAATCATAGGATTAATGTGGAACCTAGAAATGGGTCCTTTCAGTTGAAGAGAATATAAACTTTTGAGAAATCTGATCATATTAATGACACATAAAGTGTGCATTCTCTTGACATAGCAATCTCACATCTAAGAATCTACTTAGAGGCACTAACAGCAATAATGTAACAAATAATAAAACACAAATGCAGAAAAATATTCATCTCACATTCTTTATAATAGTGAAAAATTGCAATCAACCTAAAATTACTAATAGGAAACTGAAAAATAAATTACTGTAGACAAACACTATAGCTAATAAATAATGTAGATAAATGTATGTTTATTACCAGAGAAAGATGTACATGACCTTAACACTTTTGAAGAATAAAGCCAGCTTTGTGGAATGTTCCTTTTTGGATTAGTCTGATGTTTTGTCATAAACAGATTCGAGATATACATTTTGAGATCATTACCACTGAAGTATATCATGTATCACATCAGGAAGCACATGATGTCAGTTTGTCCCAATTTTAGTGAAGTTAACTTTGATATCTTAGTAAAGGTAGCTCCTGCCAGATTTTTTCAACATGAAGTTAAATTTTTTGTGTGTGATAATATGTGAGATTATACTTTGGGACTGAGCAAATATTCTATTGTTCATCAAAATTCTACCAAGTACTTTTAGTATCTACTTATACTTGTCTACATCTAGTGTAGCTACAAAATGGAAAAATCGCAAACAAAACTGGGAACCGATCTGTTTATCAAGTCCTGCTTGCCATGCAAGATCCTTCCCTGTGGCATCATTTCTGCTATTTTAAGTGTATTTCTTAAGAATACTATATGTATGAGATATCACCACTTCCTTTGAAAAGTATCTTCTGTGAATTGTTGTCTGTTGAAATAGAGATGTCCTCAGTTGTTTGTGCAATTACTTAGGCAGCACTCTGCCACTCAAGAAGTTAATTAACGGTTATGTATAAGGGTCTGTACACTAACTTCCTTTCATCATTAACCCTTGGCTTCTTTAAAAAAATATATTTTAAATAACTCAGGTACAGTATAACCTCTTTTAAGTGTAATCAGACACATAACTAGAGATCTGGAACAATGTTTATCAAAATGTTAACTGTTGAGTTTTTGTGTATAGTTTTTTCCCTTCTTTATACCTTTCTGTATTTAAACTTAAAAAAAAAAATAAACCTATTATTATTTCCTTAAAAAATTAAATCTATTGAAAACACCTCACATCTTTAAGCAGGGTTATATTTCAACTATGAGAGAATTTTAAAAACTCACACAAAAGAAATCTCTCAAATTCACCAGCTTTTCAAAAAACAATGCTCACTGTTTAAAGACCTGAACCTCTCATTATAGCAGCTTAGAATTACTTCCTTTTATCAGATATCGGGGTGTGTTGAGCACCTGTTTGCATGGAAATGCATATGAAAAGGAACTTTAAAGCCCCCAAGGTTACAATGTGTGGCCCCTTCCACTAAATCCTCTTATTTATTCCCTCATCCTTCTTTGTGTCTTTCATCCTCCTCCTCCCTGATTGGCCTCACATTCTTTCCTCTGGCCCCTCCTAAGTTTGCTCTCTGACATAGAACACTTGCTTAGCCTGCAGTCCACTCTATCAACGGAAGCTTGGGCAGCACTGAGGATAGTTTTGCCAAATCTCACCTCAAGGTCTCAAAAATGAATGTTGAAATTGCTCTCTCTGAATTCCTCTGCCAAGATCAGTCCAAACAGGAGTTGAATTTGCTACACTTCCCTTGTTCTCATTCAAGTCTAGATGACTCCAAAATCCCCACCTCTATGCCTTCTCTCTCTTTCTGAGGACAAGTCTGGGTATCTGGTTGGCAATTCAAATGACATGTTTACAACTGAAATCCACATCTTCCCTCCCACTTGCCTATTTTCCTTTGTAGAAGCACCTTTCTCCTTGGGCCTAAGACAGAATCCCGCTATTGTTGGTTAATCACTCCCCTAACCACCAGCTCTCCACTCCTTTGATAACTATCTTGTTAATGCCAAAATCATTTTTCCTTCAAAAATACATCCTATATCCCTTCATATTTTTTCCTATTCTAACTTGGCACACTGCTGTCATATTAGTCTTCTTTTGATATTTATATTCCTCTGCTTAGAAATCATCAATGACTTCCGAATGTTGCTAATAAAGAACAAACTCTTATTGGGGGGATTGCTTTGTAAGTTACATAAATGTCTAACTACTATGCTGTACACCTGAAACTAATATAATATTGAATGTCAACTGTAATTGAAAAATAATTTTTAAATAATAATCTCAACATTAAAATTTTTTTAAAAAAGAACAAACTCTTTTAAGTGTTCAAATTCCCATACAATTGTCTCCTATTCTATGTCTCTAGTATTACTACTCACATTGTATGATAATTTTGGAAACATTTCCAAAACTGTATTCCTCAGAGTTACAAGGGCTGCTAAGAGATTTAAAAAGAAAGAAAGAAAAAAATTCAGTCTTAAGTTTGGGAAATGCTAGTTAAACAAAGATAAGCAAGTTCGTCCATGTCAAAACTTTTCAGAGCCCTCACTACTTTGAGATTCTCTAAGAGAGATATAGAATATGCCATGTTTCCCAAACTTGACTGCCCACAGATTCCTTTTTTTACAGAACTTCTTGAGAGATGATTAATCTTAGAAAGTCTTGCCCTAAAGACATCTTAGGCTTTGGTTAAAAGTGGATGCTCCTGAGCAGGTGGTCCCTTTCTCACCTAAGTTTTTATTCATGCTATTTTTCCTACCAAGAATCCTCACCTCTTTAATTCCTCCCAAGAAAATCCTCTCACATTTTAAGAACCAACTCAAAAACCACCTCTTAAATCTCTTCTGAAATGACTGCGCCATGGTGATAGTACAGCAAGTTAGAGCACCTACCCAGGAGTAACCCTTGTACTTTAGTTATTCAAGTACAGTTTGGCTTCAAAACTATGACATCAGCGGTCTCCAACCTTTTTGGCACCAGGGACCAGTACTCCTATAAGAATCTAATGCTTGATGATCTGAGGTGGAGCTGAGGCAGTGATGCTAGCACTAGAGAGTGGCTGCAAATACAGACGAAGCCTTGCTCACTTGCCTACTGTGCGGCCTGGTTCCTAACAGGCACAGAATGGTACCGGTCTGCAGCCCAGGGTTTGGGGACCCCTGATGTGCATGATTCATGAACGGGATTTTGTCTCATCTACATCTTCTGTGTGGCAGATGTTTAAATATCTAACACAATAACTTTTCACTTTTAATCTTTGTTTACAACTATGTACAACCTAAATATAGAGGTCCATCCACACCCAGCATTGCATAACATCAGTCAAAATTGTGTAAATCTATATTCATGGCAACAGCTATACTATGAACAGAGCACTATTAATTTTTGCTATCACTGAAAACAGATCAAACAGCCCATGTAAGAGAAGTTGGAAAATTATTCTAAAATGATGAAAAATTCACAGAAATGACTGAAAATATACGAATATGGGAGAACATATTAGAGGGAAAGTACAGGGCCTATGAAATACGAAAGATATATAGGATCTGAATTACTGATAAGCAAGAATAAGGCAACTTCACAAAGGAAGAACACTAGAAATGAGGAAAAAAACTGAAAATAAAAGCAGCTATAACAGTCGTTTCTTATAACTATAAATGTGTCTACCTACCTGATTATTCTCTATTTCCCAGTGAATCACTTGATTATCAGATCCTCCAGAAACTAACTCAGTTGAAGAAACTGAAAAAAATTTTTATCTCAGTAAATATTTATTTTTTACCAGCTATTTTGAAAACTTTCAAAGCTGTAGAAAAGATATGAGAAAACTCATATATCTTTTACCTAGATTCACCAATTAACAACATTTTGACCCATTTGTTTAGTAGCTTCCTCTCTATATATCTATATACACAGACTTTTTATTTTTGACAAACCACTTAAAAATAAGTTGTAGACATCAGGACCTCTGAACCTCAGTTCACCATATATCACCTAAGAACTGGAACATTCCCCTGTATCACCACAGTACAATTAACATATTCAAGATTTTTAACATTGAATCTTATAACTATGTAATATACAGCCCATATTAAAATTTCCCCAAATTGTCCAAATAATGTCATTTATAAATTTTTTTAAAATTCAGAATCTAAGTACTATACATTATGTATTTAGTGGTCATAGCTTTTTAAGTCTCCTTTAATACTGAATAATTTCCCAGTCCCTCCTTTTTTGTGACAATGAGAGTCCTAGTCAGCTGCTTTGCAGAAAGTCCTTCAATCTGGATTTGTCTGGGTGTTTCCTCATATAAGATTCAGACTAAACACACTTTGGGCAGGAATAACATATCTAAGACATTCAGTCAGCTGCTGCTATCAAGTATATGACGTATATTAGAGATCAGATACATATCATCAACTTTTGTTGATAACAGAAAAAAAGGAATAAAAACCAAAAAAAGGTGAAAATAATATAATTTTTATTTGGATTTTCTATTTATTTGCATCTTCTGGCCTACGTGCTAGATATTCAGGGAAAGCAGCTGGGGGACTGTCTAAAGAACATTAGATATGTACACAGAAGTTCCAGGTTTATATCCTAACCCCGCTGCCAGCCAGTTGTGATCTTGGGCTTTAATTTCTTCAACATCACAAAAATTAAGCCATTTACCTAATTACATGATTTTGAGAATTACTATAATGTACCTGAAAGTAATATATTAAAAATCAGACATTTTAAGAATATAAAATGATATCATTAAAATCTTGTATTTCACTGATGTATGGGTTAGAAAGAATATTTGAATTACCTGGTGGTAGAGCCCTATTCTTAAAGGAAATCAATCCTAATAGTTACAGATTACAGTGATATTAAGAGCTTCATTTTATAAAAGCTTGCTTTTAAAAGGAAGATAAAATATACAAACCAAATTAATATAATGAATCCCTCTACTGAGAGTCAAGTAGTCTTTGATGTCATTTGGTGGCAATTAACATAATTATAATTGTGTTTTAATATGTGCACTAACAGCTACTCTTTTTACTATTGAATGGTTTATATTGACCTAATATGACCAATCCTGCATTGCCAAATGAAATAAGATGTCTTTTTAAAAAATATCACAAATAAAATCATAGCAGAGTCTCACTTATTCAGGAACTTGTGCAACTGTGCCTGGCCCAGAATGCTCTCAATAAATGTTTATGGAATAAAAAATAAAATTAATCCAGACTCCACGAGAATACTACAATAGGTAAATTTAAGACATCTGAGAAAATTCTATGAGATTTTAGAAGCACTATTTAAAAGCAATATGTTTATTAAAAATTCAGGAGTCACAGAATCTTAGAGATGAAAGAGACCTGGAGATAATCTAGTCCAGCAATTCTCAAATTTTTTGGAATGAGGACTCCTTTACACTTTAAAAATATTTCGAGGAGCTCATAAAACTTTTGTTTATATAGACTGACTATATGTACCAATATTAAACACATTAGAAATTTAAACTGAGAAATGTAAAAAAATATTTATCAGTTTACGTAAAAATAATGATGAACTCCATTACACGTCAACAAAAATAACATCTTTGTGGTGGGGGAAAAAAACCTGTATTTTCCAAAACAAAAAAAGAACAGAGAGAAGAAAGGCACTGTTTTATATTTCTGCAAATCTCTTTAACAGGTGACTGTATTAGAATACAGCTGATGTCCACGGCCATGCCACCCTGAACGTGCCCGATCTTGTCTGATCTCGGAAGCTAAGCAGGGTCAGGCCTGGTTAGTACTGGATGGGAGACCACCTAGGAATACCAGGTGCTGTAGGCATTAAAAAAAAAAAGAATACAGCTGGATTTTCACATCTGCTTCTGTATTTAATCTGATGCAGCATCACACACACCATGTAGCTGCTGGAAAGTGCCACTATATAATTGTGAGAGAATGAGGATAAAAACTGTGAAAATCTTCTCATATTTCTGAGAATAATTTTGACCCCACAGGTGTCACGACCCTCTAAGGGTCCCCTGATCCAGTCTAAGCCTGTACTTTTCATATGTTACTAAGGTACAAACTGGGGTCAACAAAGATGCAATGTCCTGTCTAAAAAAGCAATAGCTTGTTTAGAAACAGCCCTATGAGCCAGAATTGCAGCCAGGGAGGGCCCCAACATGGGCCTGCTTACAGGCTTTCAAGCAGAAGCTGTGGGCAATGGTAGGGGTCTTGCCATAGTCAGGGGCTGCCTCTACCCTCACCCTCAGCACCGCTGTGTTATCAATGCTTCAACTGCTATAAAGTAAAAGTACAGGTCAGATTATTTCATTGGACATACCGTTTTTCTTCTATTTTTCAATTGCATAATATTGGTAAATTAAGAGAAATGATGAAAGAAAAACAACTAATCATACTTTACCAGAAAACAATTGAAATCAGCTTTAACAATCAGATTAATACTTACAACCATCCTGTTTACAAATCCACTGTATGCAATTGACTCGCGCCGTGTGACCATTCAGGTTGGTAATAACAACTCTTTTCTTTAATGAAGAAAACACCAGTTAGTAAATTAGAATCTATTCTTCAGTGAATTTACTAAAATAATAAAAAATCAGATTTCAGTGTTTATGATGCTAATAAAAAGTTCTGGATCACTTCAAATAGAATCAACTTCCTTAATTTATAAACTTGTAACAGTGGCTTAAACCATCAGTTCACTCTAATTCATTCTTTTTCCGCCACTCCACATTCCCAGGGTCCTGTGCTCTTATCACACTGAGCTCTCAGGTCTTTCAGTTCCCTAGCTCCTGATCACCATCCCCAGCCCCTCTCCTTCTCATCTGTCTTCACACCCCAGGCCAGACAAGGAACCTCTTCCTCAGGTTCCCACAGGTCTCAGGGCCTACCTCTACCATGCTTGCACCAATTTGAGAGTTTAACCAAAAACAAAAACAAACAAAAACCTTCAATAGAGGGATTCATGATTAGTGGATACAAATTCATAGCTTACTTTGCATGTCATGGCTAATCAGGTGTTGGGTTCTTGAGCCTTAATGACACAAGGTCACCAGGCCATAACTACTAAGTTCCTCAGACGTCGGATCCCTTCAGGGCTTAAGCCCAGGTTCCCAGCAGACCCTCAGACCGCTGCTTTCACCAACATCACTCAATGCTTGGGCTTTCTTTACCCACTGATGAAGATATTAACTCTGTGACAACAGTGTCATCCTCTTTATGGCCTCTTTATTGCCAACTGCACTGGCTTCATATCCACTTAAATGCTAACTAGAATTCTCATGGCTGAGAAAAAGGTATAAGAGGTAAATGTGCATAAACTAGTACATTTCACACATGGGTTATTTGAGGCTAGAAAACAATTTACAGTATTTCATTTTCTCACTCACTAGATTGAGAATGCCCTAACGAGCAGGAGTTATTATCCATTATCTTTGTGTCACTACCACCCAGTCCAGGCATAGTCTATAGAAGGTCCTCAAAAATTTGCTAAATGAATAAATATCATCCCCGAAACTTTATTTTGGCATCTGACATGGTCTTATTCCTACATTTAATTCAATGCCAAACCAGCAAATATTTAACACAACAAAGTACTTTTTAGACTCAATATATATACTTTTTTATATGTTAAAATCCCCTAACTTGGCCACCAGGTTTTCAAAAAAATTAAAATGTGATGTAAGGCATGGGCGCAAATCCATTAAGTGGCTGCAGGAAAACAGGCTTCTACAGTTGAGTCAGTTCTTGGTTGAGGGCCACTGTAAAGTTTATCCCTGGTCTTATGTGCTTTTTCTTGCCAGTTGAGAGTGCATGGCAATAACAAGAAACAAAAACTAGAAAAAGGCAAGCAAGCTCAAAATACGGAAAGCAAATACAACTATTTACTATATAAATTTGAATCTGCAAAGGGTAAGAGAATAAAATTTTTAATCAAATTAATAAAGCAGTACAATAGAAATACATACAGCTATCTCCCACATTTTAACTCCCAGCACTTTACTTTTTATACTGAAGTTCTTTCTAAGCAACACTAACTGTATGATCCAAAATAGCCAGTGGGAATGGGGTCAAAACAAGCTCTGGGAAGCATGCAAAAACTAGCCATTTGGGAAGTTTGGTAGGAAAAGGGCCCAGTAAACAATCAACTGATTAGGTGAAGTTCAGGAAATAGGTTAAGTCCTGCCTTATCCCAATAGCACGTCCCTTAAAATCTCAAAGCTAAAATACAAGTGATATATTTTTGAAATTCCATAAAATGAAAGTTTATAAAGTAACACTGCGAGAAGTATAGAAATGAGATAGCATATGTAATAATGGATTTAATCGACACCTAAATTGCAAACCTTTTAAAACCCAAACTAATTCTTTAACAGCACTACAGTTCCCACAGAAGGCTTCAGAAAAAGGTTGTCATCATTAGAATTTCAACGTGAGGATAACAGGTCACAGGTAGGATATAGGGACCCCAGGCGGGGAGCGAGTCTGGCGCGCCCACCGCAAGAGTCCTCGCCCAGGTGGACACCCTTCCCGAAGCCGACCCGACCTCACACCCAGTCTCCTCGCTCTTGTGCAGAGTCTACAGTCGGCCCCTAGTGCACCCAGCTGATTCAGTCCCAGAAGCACACGGGGTCAGGCGTCCGGCCACCTCTCTTACCCGAGGGTCATACAGCACCACGGAACAGGACGTGCCAAAGGCCAGAAGTCCTCTGGGCCCGGAGCTCCAACTCAGGGCTCCCCGCACCCGGTTCGGGCAGCAAAACACGTGAGAGGTCTCCAACATCGATGCCACCATGTTGCTGGCTGGTCAGCTGCTGAGACCAGGACCCACACTTCCGCCCTCTGAACGGAACTACTCACAAGTCCGCCTCTCCCGCTGGCGTTATCCGCACCGCGTTTCGGAGGCAGCCGGGGGCGTGGCGGAGGCGGCCCTGATCCCGCCGGCCCCGCCCCACGCCCTGGACCGAATTGCCCTCAGTGCCTGGCCTCCACTGCCACCTCTTGTTGCCTGGGCCGTATCTCAGCGCACAAACGCGGCCTCCGCCCCAGGGGTACCTCAGGACCTTCCAGAAAGACAAGCGGCTCGAGTGCCCGGGCGGTGTCAGGAGCGTCCTGCTGCCCCTCACACCAGGGCTCCCAGCCGCGAACGGCGCTGGCCCAGGGAGGCCTTGGCAAGCGAGTCTCGGACCTCAGAGAGGTGCAGGAGCGCAAAGGGCCTCAAAGAAAGAGTCCCCAACTGGTCTCCGCGCTCTGCGTCCGCTCGGACGGCGCCTTTGCCCCTCCCTTCATCCCCCCGCCCGGCCCTGCGGGCCCCGAGGCGCCCGGGAACAGGCGGACACGCGGATCCACCGGCCCGGGACGGGTTTCCGAGCCGCACTGCGCATGCCCGGCAGTCAGGGCCGGCGGAGGCGGTGGTTCCAGGCAGCGCGCTGCGCGCGGCGGTAATTAGTAATTGTCCTGCTCCAGGGAGGCGAAGGCGCGTGGGGCGCGGCTTCCCGGTGGCTGCGTGGCGTTACCCCGGTGCTAGGGGCAGCCACGCGGATGAGACCACCGCTTCTCCGTGCTCTATAGAGGCTTGTAGAGACAGAAGCACAGGCCGGTTCCGAGCCCTCCGGACCGCCCGAGTGGAGCTGAACTAGCACGCGGGGTCGGGCTGTGGGACTGCGAAGGCCGCGGAGAGGTGAGTCCCGCTGGTCCAGAGGGGGCTGTGGAGAGGTAAGCCCCGCGGCATTGAGGCTTTACCTCCCAGTTTGGGGTGCACAGATGGACTTTGGGGTCCAACGCAGGACTTTCTGATAAAACGGTCTGTATTCATCTCCTATTCGAAGAAGGTAGGGTCGTGTTTAAAAATAAAAAGCTCTTAGAAGCATTTGTGCACCCTCTTTCCCGTTTTCTCCACTTGCCCTTATCTCTAGGCCCTTTTTTTCGGCTTTCTTTTTTCCTCCAACACACGCGGACTTGCAGGGATTGGAGATCTGCCCGCGGGTCTGCGACCGCCTTAAGTAAGCATCCTTCCTGAAGAAAAGGCACGGATGGAGCTGCCCCTGAGCTTTCCGCCGGTGCTTGTCCCCACCCACCCGCTCCTGCCTCTCTCCTCCAAATGATTTTTTTTAATGGTTCTCTTTTCCTATTAAAACTTCAGGCCCCAAGATTGTTCTTTCAGGAGTCTAGCTGTATGGTACTTATATACTTACATTTTCCACTGTTTCCAGTATGATAAGCAGCAGTGTGCAACACTGCTGACATTTTTTGGAGCACTTCCACGTACATCGTTCATGTGGTTTCCTCAGTCATGTAAAATAGATGTTACCAGCTTTTCTCGGTGCAAGGGAGAACTGAAAGTGGTAGAGCTAAGTTTCCCCATGCTCTTGCTCTCTCGCTCCAAAACCCCACCTCTGCTTCTTTCGCTGTAGCTAAATGAGTTTAGTAATGATTATTATCTATCATAGGTGCTGGACATCTGCGGGGTCCTGATACCAGTCTATCCACTTATCTGGACTATAGCTTCCTCAGCTTAACAGAATTCTGCTTTTCAAAGCTAAACTCGATTCCTAACTCCTCTTTGGAATCGTGTCTGTGTCTGAGTGATTGGTAAAATTTTCACTGGTTTATAGCAACATAAGCGATACAATTTTTTATGAAGTTTAATTTATTTAAGGAACTATTATTATGCAGTCATTCAAAAGAATGAGATCAATATATATGTACAGACATGGAAAGTTGTTGTTTGTGAGTGGGGAAAAAAGATCCCATTTATGTGGTTAAAGTACACATCTAAGTCTACGGCCATGCCACCCCGAATGTGGCCGATCTCATCAGATCTCGGAAACCAAGCAGTGTCGGCCCTTGTTAGCACTTGGATGGGAGATCACCTAGGAATACCAGATGCTGTAGGTGTTAAAAAAAATAAAAATAAAGTACACATATACTTGAGTATGCACAGGAAATAACCTGTAGCATACACAAGAAATTAGGTGAGTTTGAGAAATGGTATTGGGGGAAAGAAGCCTTAAATTGATTAGTATGTAGTTTTAAGAAAAATTTTAAATGGGAATTATTCTGATTGCCATATCTCCTCTTTTTGGTGTTAAAATACTGTTTTATGAAATGATGAGAGAATGGTGGTAGAGGTAATTGGGTTTTGTCTTGAATCATTGTTCTCAACACAGTAAGTTGCCAATATGGCTGTGGCCACATGGATCTCTTCAGTCTCTGAATTACTATTGCTTTGACAGTGCTGATTACAGTCTTTTAGTGCTCAACTGCTATCCAGTTTCACATGTTTTAGCTGAGTAGAGGCTAAAACCTTAGATATCTATACTGTAGTTTCATAGTACCTAGCAGTACCCTGGCCACACTAAATAATGCTGTATAAACCTTGATTATTTCATCAGACACCAATTTTCAAGATGAGATTTCTTAATTCAAATTGTTTTAGAAGTGAAAGCAACAATTTTTTTTCTGTCTTCTCTAGGAAGGTACAATGGCGACGAGTTTATCTGTAATCTTGATCCTGACCTTCACACTGTCAGTTACAAATCCCCTTCGTGAACTAGAACCAGCAACTGCTTTCCCTCAGACCACTGAGAAAATTATTCCAAACTGGGAATCTGGCATTAATGTTGATTTGGCAGTTACCACACAGCGACATCATCTACAGCAACTTTTCCATCGCTATGGAGAAAATAATTCCTTATCAGTTGAAGGGTTCAGAAAGTTGCTTCAGAGTATAGGCATAGATAAGATTAAAAGAATCCATATACACCATGACCACGAGCATCACTCCGACCACGATCATCACTCCGACCACGATCATCACTCCGACCACGATCATCACTCCGACCATGATCATCACTCCGACCATGATCATCACCCTGACCATGATCATCACTCTCACCATAATCATGCTGCTTCCAATAAAAATAATCGGAAAGCTCTTTGCCCAGATCATGACTCTGATAGCTCAGGTAAAGATCCTAGAAACAGTCAGGGAAAAGGATCTCGCCGATCAGAACATGCCAGTGGTAGAAGGAATGCTTTAATCAAGGATAGTGTTGGTGCTAGTGAAGTGACTTCAACTGTGTATAATGCTGTTTCTGAAGAAACTCACTTTCTAGAGACCATAGAAACTCTAAAACCTGGAAAACTCCCCAAAGATGTGAGCAGTTCCACTCCACCCAGTATCACCGAAAAGAGCCCATTGAGCCGGCTGTTTAGGAGAAAAACAAATGAATCTGTGAGTGAGCCCAGAAAAGACTTTATGTATTCTAGAAACACGAATGAAAATACTCAGGAGGTAAGATGAGTGCTGTTCTTTTATTAATCAATATGCCTACTTGTTTGTCCTGTCATTGCCATTCTATCTGTAAGTATAAGGAGTTTAAAGAAAAAATAAAATGGCGAAGTTATTGAAAAGGGAATTTCTACTTTCTGCCACAAGGCCCTTGGCCCAAAGTGTCCCTAATGTGTTGTAAATGTTCCTGATACAAAACTTGGGTGATAGTAAGAATAGTGATGCCTGCTCAAACTATTTTCTAATATAGAATTTTTTAAAAGTATAGAAAGTAGATATCAAAGTTATTTTTGAAGAAACTCTTATAGGTGAATATTAATAAAAAAATAGAAAATAGAGCTTCAAAAAGCAAGAGTTAGAATACATGTTTTAAGTAAAGGTATGGTTGAAGGGGCTAAGGAATGCAAGAACAGTTTTACCTCCTTGGCAGAGATCACAATGACTTGTGGAGTAATGAAATTGAAGCTACTCCCAAGAATGATGTAGACAAGTGAATGTTTGGGCAGTGAAGTTCTGAGTTCATATGTTTTTTCGAGACTGGACTTCCAGACTGTACACAGTTTGCCTTGGCTAAGAGTGCAAGAACGAGGAATTAGCTGGTATATGCTAATAAGCAAAACTTAAGTACTTCATTCAGACCATCATATGACTGTACTGATTCTGGGATAATCCTAACGATGGTTATTCCCATAGCAGCTGTGGTGATAAAGTTCGTTCTTAATAATATTCACCAAGAATTATGGAAGATTAAAATAACTTGATAGAAGATGAGAAACAGGTGCTACTGCCAATTCAAGGGGAATGGGGCAGCTTATAATAATCAGATGAGGTTCTGTTCAAACTAAACTTGTCATCTAATTGTTGAAACAGCTGCCTGCCGGTACAGGTTTGTTTTATTACCAGCCTTGCCCTGCTTGAGAGTAATGTGCACAATTTAATATTCTGTCATAGAGATTTATTTTGCCAAGTGTGTAGACAGAACTGAGCTAAGTTTTGCAACTATGGTCATTGCTGGAAGAGTGGCATGTCTTGGGCTTGTTTAGGCCAGATCGGGTAGCGTTAGTACTAAAACAGCATATTTCTTAATCTCTAATGAATCCCATCTCGAAATTAAAGCTCATTTCCTTAATAGGTTTATAGAATGAGTTAACAGGCTTGTGAATGTTCTTTTACCCTCAAGCTTATTCCATTTAAGGCTTTCTCCATAGGTGACTAGTGATTTGACCCTTTCTGCCAAGAAGAAATAGGCAGAGAGGTGGAATACCACTATTGTGACATAGTAACTCTCCACAGCTTGAGGCAAGTTCCTAAGTACTCAAAACAAAAGTTGACTTTAATTAGTGTTAACTTTAAAAAAATAAAGAATCAAACTTCAATAAGGAAAGGGTGTTATGTCATCAAACAACATTTTTGGGGTTCTCTAATGGGAATGCCTTTCGGTGATTTTCACTGCTTTGTTTTCTTCAGTGTTTCAATGCATCAAAGCTACTTACGTCTCATGGCATGGGCATCCAGGTTCCACTGAATGCAACAGAGTTCAACTATCTCTGCCCAGCCATCATCAATCAAATTGATGCTAGATCGTGTCTACTTCATACAACGAGTGAGAAGAAAGCTGAAATCCCTCCAAAGACCTATTCTTTACAAATAGGTAGAATTGCATTTTTTATGTAAAAACAATTTCCCATAGATACATTTATGTTGTAGTTTTTCTTATACTTACATCAACCTATTCTTCAGCATAATTTCAAATGTACTATCTTAATTGTTATCTGCCTTGAAAATAGGAAAAGCAAGCATGTTAGCCCTCACCCTTAAAAAAAAAAAAAAAGGAAAAGAAAATAAAGGTTGTAACTTGTCTGAGGTTATCCCACAGAAAGTATCAGAGTCATCTGAAATTTGGGCTTTTTATACATTGTCACACCATTTGGGAGGAAGGGTCGAAGTTAATCTCTACTGTTCAGAAGCCTAATTCTAGTCTGTTCTTATTAGTAAATGAAACTAGAATAAGCTCTGCTACAGTGTAGTTTCAGTGCTCAAAATATAATAAGGAAATAATTGTTTACTGAGGAAATTATTCCCAGTTTTCTTTTTACCTTTTTTAACTTTTCCCTCTTTCATAGTTTAGGTGTTATGGGAGTCTGAAGACTCAGTTCCCAAATGAGCTAGAGTTCATCCTGTTTTATCATTTTTACCCATCTTTGTACCCCAGCTGAAGAATTTTTCATTAAGCTAATGCTCTTTATATGGAGGGTTCAGATTATTTACTTGACCTCATTTCTTAGTTATTGCTCTATTACCACCATCACAGTCCACTGAGTTTGTATTTCTTTAACTTCTCTACTTTTTACAAGTTGCTTTATGCTACTCCAAAGTGTCTCTTCTAAAGTTAATCAATTGTATGCTTTTTCCTTTGCTGTGCTTTGTTTGCCAGCCTGGGTTGGTGGCTTTATAGCCATTTCCATCATCAGTTTCCTGTCTTTGCTGGGTGTTATCTTAGTGCCTCTTATGAACCGGGTGTTTTTCAAGTTTCTCCTGAGTTTCCTTGTGGCATTGGCTGTTGGGACATTGAGTGGTGATGCATTTTTGCACCTTCTTCCACATGTAAGTATGGTAATTTGTCCTATTAGTGTGTTTTATTCAACATTGAAAATATATTTGTTTGGTTGGTACCAGAATTCTTTGTATTAATATGTGTAAAAGGTTAGAAATTTGATTTAGAGGAGTTGATTTTAAAATATATTTGATAACCAGAAGCTGCTTTTTTATGCTAGTTGTTAGTATATTTCACTTCTTGCTTTTCTTTTTAAAGGGAATTTACTAAATACAGACTAATTTAACTTGTTGGAACCCAGTTAATAAAAAGACTGATTCTACTCATATTAGCACTGTGACAGACTGCAATAATGTGAATCACCTGGTTACATGTTAGTGTAATTGCCACAGAAATAAAAAATGTGACTATATGTACCCAAGAAACTTAAGAGTTTTTCTTCGGTGTTGAATTTATGTGTGTATTTAGAGATTTATATCTTGTAATATAACTGAATTCTTAAAGCAAGTTTGGTAACGTGAACTTACTTTTCCATTAAATATTTGGGATAGGTACACAGGGAGAAAATACTTGAGTTCCATTTTATAAATTTCCTTTAGAGGTTTGCAGGTAAGTGAGGGGGTGGAGGAATTATTCCTAGAGTACTACATATCTCATCATGTTTCATTTAGTAGTGAATGAAAACTATTTTGCTGTGATAAACTCCCTGACCATCAGAAGGCAGATGTTCAGGAATACCTGCTGCACAAAGTAGCATGTGCTTATGACTCCCTCCCTATCTCATCTCTGTTATGTGCCACACCCAATTTCCTAACATGCAGTAACAGTTCCTACAGCAGTCAGCCGTAGGCTACTGGGGCAATGCACCTGGATCTCAGGTACCTACTAAGGGCCATTTACACAGACTGAGCTTTTTGTAAGCACACTGATGATACTGGTATGAGCTTTTCAGCTGAGAGTATAAGCAGTAAACACTGTTCACCTGGCAGTTCCCTATTATTTGTGGCCATGATAACTTGTCAAACATTGAAAACACCCACTGCCCATTATGAGGGTCATTGGGAAATGTATCTGTCTTTACACTGAACAAATCCACTGTATTAAATGCCATAGTAGATTGTATATGTTAAGCTCTAGATAGCTAGCTGCTTGTTGGTCATTTTATTTTTAATATCCTAAACTTCTCTTTATTCTGAAGTATCCCATTAATTGCCTAATTCTGAATGATTTCAAATTTGACCTTATTTTTAGCCAATTTCTCTGACATGTGTGAAACTAATGAATTTATAAAATACATGTTGTTTTGCTTTTAGTCTCATGCAAGTCACCACCATAGTCACAGCCATGAAAAACTAGCAGTGGAAATGAAGAGAGGGCCACTGTTCAGTCATCTATCTTCTCAAAACATAGAAGAAAGTACCTATTTTGATTCCACATGGAAGGGTCTAACAGCTCTGGGAGGCTTGTATTTCATGTTTCTTGTTGAACATGTACTCACATTGATAAAGCAATTTAAAGACAAGAAGAAGAAGGTAAGAAAAAGTATGCTGAGTACTTACTATGCACGGGACATTTATTTAAAGTAGCACTGTAACTGGACTGTTAACAGAGCTTGTCCAGAGTATATGATCTTCATTTGAGATGGGTTGAGTATTCTTGAGATACTTTTTGCTCCTAGAGGCATTAATGGAGAGCAATTCTGTATCTTTATGACCCTGGAGTTCTCTTGTCTTCTGAATTCTCTTCAAACTCATGAGAGGGTAAGAAAGGCAAGGATAAATATCTATATAAATGACCAAACAAGGCACAAGCAAGGCCTTGAAGATCAGAAACATTGTGATTATGGCCTTGATGTTGGCATTGGTTTCACAGTTGTATACTTAACCCCAAACTCATTGAGTTGTATACATTAAATGTTTGCAGCTTTATATGTCAATCATACCTCAGTAAAGTGGTTTAAGAAAAAAAGTATAATAGATACACTATCAATATTTATTGGTAGTTATGATTAACTCTGATTAAATTATTCACCCAGTAGCTGAGTATTCTGTTTTATTTGAAAGGGTATGTAACTTTCACAGACTCCCCCTTTGCAAATTGTCATCAGAAAGTAGTATGAAGCCAAGCAGTAGACTCTTTATTTCTGATAAAAATAACTTTGACTTGCCTGTGGTTATTTACCTCTTAAATGATGTGTACAGGCAAGTCAGTCAGAAGACTGTCCTAGTGGGGACTCTTAAAAATGACATGTACACATCTTGGACATTTTAATTTAACTTAAAACATTGTGCACTTGTTCTGGTCATTTGATGTTGACCAAGAGTTTCTTTGAGTTGGAATTCTGTGGGTTTTTTTTTTTCTACAGCCATGCTGCTTCATCTACAATGTCCAATTTCTATTTCTCTAAAATTGATCAAGAAGTCACATACTTGTAAAGCAATATATTTTGAGTGTAAAATCTAGATTTTGGAAATTTAAAAAATTTTTACAATTGTCGCCTTATATAATTTGTTAGCCTTTTTTTTTTAAGCCACTTGTCTCTGAATCTTTCAAAAGCCTTTATTAAGTTTTCATAGAAGTAACTATTCTCACCATCATCACATAGTTTAAGCAATATATGACTAATATTTGTTTTTGTGCAGTTACAATAACAAATATAACTAGCATGAAGAGGCTCAAAAACTAACATAGTTGACTCTTGCTGAGCATAGAGCTCACCGTAGGAAACCAGTGCATGTGTGAACAGGAGAATAGCCTCCTGCTCCATCCTATGAATATTTATTTGTCCTCGTGTGTTTTCATTCACTAAAATCTGAAATTGCATGTTTCGAACCTTCTCCTTACTGGATCTAAATTTAGAGGAAAGAAGTGAAATAAGAATGGCTTAGTCATTATTAATCCAGGAAGTCATCTTCCATGTTCCTTTTGTCCCCATTGCTTCACTTGGACTGGTTTGAGGAATTATCCTACTTTATGTTCTCTGAAATTATTTTTACGTTAAAAAAATTATTTTTAGCTTTTTTGGTGGGAGAGTTGGAGGTTGGTTGTCTTATCATTTTTGTGTTTCAAATGCTACAATTTATTTAACATCATCATTTCAATTTGGTTTTCAAATTTTTCTTAAAGATGACTTTTCTTTAATCTAGCACTCTTTAGCATGGGACTCTGAGAGGTAGGCTCTATTTAATACAGAACGGTATTATTCAAACTCTGGATTATAACTCATTAGTTGTGAAATCAGTCTTGTGTCATGACCAGTGTTTTAAATGCAACAGTAATATTCTAGTATATTACATATCTTACTATGTATAGATTACATACATTACTGTGGATTATATTCAAAGAAGTTTGATGATCTCTATTCTTAACTAAAATAGCTTTTACTGGAATGTAAGGACTTGAGAGCCAGGACCTCTTTGTCTTGTTTATTGCTATATCTCCAATGCCTAGCTTAGCGACTGGCACATAAGCAATGGCTACAAAATATTTGTTGAATATATAAGAAACACTAAATAGCAAGTAAGCATAATTTCTAGATGAAGACTTTTCACAGGAGTTTTAGAATACATCAGGTATCTTTTTTCAAGGGCATCCAGATCTTAATTTTACATAACAGTTTTTAATCTCATTTTGTTCTCTCAAAAAGAAGAAATCCTATTTATTATATTTTGTCTTCTCCCAGTCCAGAGCAGAGCAGGCAGAGCAATTTGTTTAAATGAAAATCTGATACGGTTGGACTCCACTACTTAAAATCCTTCCTTTAGTGATTTCTCATTACTTTTATAACAAAATCCACAACTCTTAACAGTTTTGCATTGTCTGATCTCCAGCAGCCCAGCTTTATCTCTAGCCACCTTGACCTTGACCTACCGGGCCCCAACCACCTTGTCCTCCTTTCCGTTCAGATCATGGCTGGCCCCTTCCTGCTTTAGGACCCTCCTACTCGCACATGCTGTTCTTTCTGCCTGGAATACTGCCTACCCTGCTCTTCCCTGGTAAACCCCTACTCATCTTGATTCTTGGTACAAATATTACTTTCTCAAGAAAGCCTGTCCTGGGGTTTAGTTAGGTCTTACTGTTATACACTCTCATAGCACTCTTGCGTTTTTTCTTTGTAAATGTATCAAAAATTGCAGTCAAAAAATTGTATAATCATTATCTGTATAAAGCCTCCCTCCCATTGGTGAGTGATAAATTCTATGAGAACAGAGACCCTTTTGTCGACATAAATGTCCAAATCTGTAGAGAAATTTTATGAGTTTTTTTGAGCCAAACTGACAACATTTGCCAGGAAGCAAAATCTCAATGAATTGAGAAAGTGCCCTGGAGAATGTCAGTTTTGCAGCTTATTTTACACATTAGAATCAGGAGCAGAGTAGGGAGCGTTACGTGAAATCTATTGGGGTAAATTAAGGGGCGAGGAAAATCAAAAGGGAGAAATCTCTGGAATTGGATATAAAGTAAAACATAGAGACACATATTTCTTTTACATTGGTGGGTCCAAGGTAGTTAATAATTAACATTTATAGCACACAGAGATGGTATTCAGACAGTAACAGTGAGGGAGAGGAGAGGTTCTGTGGTCTCCTGCTCTGGTGCAATGGGTGTGCCCTGGGGGTCTGGAAAAGGAAATTACTCTTGACATTTCAAAGGTATGTTTTAAAGGAGATTACTCTGACATTTCAAAGGTATGTTATCTTAGATGCAAAAAAAAACAATAAATGCAAAAAGACTTAACAGGTTCACTTACAGCAAAGATAGATCTTTTGTCAAGGAAGCTACAGACCTAGGATGGGACTACTGCCATGACCTGCTTTTAGTTAGGAATTTTTATGTTTAGACTATCCTATGTGGTTACTTTCAGTCCCAGTTTGTAAGGCCCACCATGCAGGCCTCCCCTGAGCTTGTCAGGTTTAGTATGTGGCCCCTCCTTTGTGTTACATTGTATTGCCAGCAATTAGCATAGGGAACATTATAAGCCCTAATACTTGCATAATGAAACAATTTATTAAAATCTAAGTTCTAGAGTTGTTGCCCAACGAGAAATAAAGCATCAACTAAAGTGATTTAAAGTATACTGAATTCATTTATATTCACAAATATTCAAATACTTTCTCTGAGGCATTACGTTAGGGGTAGATACAAAGATTTGTGCGTTTGCCTTTAAAACTTTTTGTAACCTGTCGACACAAGAATATCCAAAGCTGTAGAAAATTTTTATAAGCGCTCATTAGAATTTATTTGAGCCAAACAGGACATGCCCAGAAGCTGAATCTCAACAGACTAAGGAAAATGCTTCCCAGAATGACAGTTTGTGGTTTTCTTTTTTTTTCATTTGGAATTAAGGAGGGACCATAAGGAAGATTACATGTGAGAAAGTGAGGCAGGAAAATCTCTATGATCGCATTACCAGATAGTTAACAAGATTATGTGCTCTCTTGAGGGAGTTTTCCTTTGGGTTCCCATCCCTGGGGTCTGAAAAAGTCATTTTAAAGGTGTGTTAACCTAGATGCTTAAAAACAATGGACAGGGCTTGCTTAAATCAGATAAGCTTTTTATTTGTTAATGATGTTTTATTATAGGAAAAGTATTTTACTTTTAATAACAAATACGTATCATTGTCACAGTATAGTTTTAGGATATAAAAAGTGGAAGTCCGGGATTTCAGTGTCCAAAAGAAAGATGGAGAAAACAAAACAGTTGGTTAGCAGGTCACTAAATGCCTGAAGAAAATGCCTGTAGCTGGTTCTAAATTGACAACTTGAGGCAGAGCTCAATTTTAATGTGTGTTTGAGTCACTTGGTGATCTAGTTAAAATCCCCATTTTTATTCATTAGGTCTAGGTGTGGCCTGAGATTGTGTATTTCTAAGCATCCCAAGGGATGCTGTGTTGCTTATGTAAGACCACACTTGGATGACCTAGGGGACATTCAGAAAGATGAGTGTGACCTTTTTACATTTCGTATTCCTGAGGCATTGATTCTTTACCTTTCTGAATAGTTGCTATGCCCAGGAGACACTACTAGGTCCTGTGCAAGTTAAGTACAGGCCCTGCTCGTAGGTGGCATTTTTTTCCAATAGGGGTCTTTTTCTCTGCTGTCTTTCTGTATCTTTTGCTTAACTTTATTTAAAGCTATACACATAAGCAAATCAACTCTTTAAAAATATTGCTTTCCCTTGCTATTTTAGAATCAGAAAAAACCTGAAAATGATGATGACGTGGAGATTAAGAAGCAGTTGTCCAAGTATGAATCTCAACTTTCAACAAATGAAGAGAAAGTAGGCTCAGATGATCGTAAGTCCTTGAGAATCTGAGGGCTGGAGGGAGTTCATTACTCTGCATTCTGCAGAGTTTGGACTATCTGGAAAAGATTGAGCCTATGTCCTTTTCTGTTTTTTAATCTCATACTTTATTTTAAATTGCCACTGAGTTGGTTGTTTCTATATGTATTTACATCTTTTTCCTATAATTTTTTAATTTGAGGTAAATTCAGATTCTGTGTCCTTTTCCTGTATTCTCCAATTATCCTACCTGCATTTATCATTCTCCTTCCCACCCTTTTCTTCCCCGGACACGTATGCACATTTTTTTCCTAAAGCATTCGAAAAAAAATTGCAGACATGATGCTTCTTTACCGCTAAATACTTAAGTGTATATTTCCTAAGAAAAAGGACATTTTCTTATATAACTACAGTTCAGTTATCAAAATCAGGAAATTAATGGTGATACACTGAGGGAAAAAAATTCATTGTTGCTACTGCTTATTTGTAAGGTTTCCTGTCTACCTTTGTTTTCCAACATACTGTTTTTCTCTAAAGAGCAAGTAAAATGTCCTTATTCATCTTCCTGCATCTGTTCTCTTCAACCTTTTTAATGGGCTCCAGTGAATATATAATGATGAGAAGAAATAGCTGCTCTAGAATTGGACCAGTGTCAGAAATGCTTCTGGGAAAAGTGATACCAGTGTACAAAATAGAAAAACAAAACCTTATCGTTGTAATTTACTTTTCTTTGTACAAATAGATAATAAATGATTCTTGTTGATGATGGTATTTCAGATTCTTCTGTTTTTCATTGAATTTCGCCCTCAAAAAGGAAGTCAGACAAGAAGATTATGCGTGGTTTTTATTTCCAATTTCAATATGTTTCTTAAATATTTTTCTAAAATAAGTGTGTGCTTTTTATAATCAAGAAAAAAGTCATCTTTAAAAATATAGGGAGGCAGAAGAAATTAAAGATTCCAGAAGGTAGTTATTGAAGGTTAATGCTTAAAAGCCGTTCTTAATATGTGAGACCATTCAATTTCTAAAATTCATTAAAACCTATTGATGTTTTTCATCAACAATATTCTGATGGTTCTGCAGGTATATGTGAAAGAGTTGCCATGCTTTATTGTCAGTGGGAATGTTTGAAATGTTTTTAAGCACGTTAACAAAGCTTTCTGAATTTGTCCCAATGTCCTTTTTTGTTTATACCTAGGATCTGAAGGTTATTTACGAGCAGACTCACAAGAGCCCTCCCACTTTGATTCTCAACAGCCAGCAATCTTGGAAGAAGAAGAGGTCATGATAGCTCACGCTCATCCACAAGAAGTCTATAATGAATATGTACCCAGAGGGTGCAAGAATAAATGCCATTCTCATTTCCATGATACACTTGGCCAGTCAGACGATCTCATTCACCACCATCATGACTACCATCATATTCTCCATCACCATCACCACCAAAACCACCACCCCCATAGTCACAGTCAGCGCTACTCTCGGGAGGAGCTAAAAGATGCCGGCATCGCCACATTAGCGTGGATGGTGATAATGGGTGACGGCCTGCACAATTTCAGCGATGGCCTAGCAATTGGTATACATTGACATATTTTCCCTTTATTGATTGAGTCTGAAAATGTCACATCAAACTACTAGTCCAATTTAAACAAAGGATAGGTTGGTTTTGATAAGGCTATTAATTTCTAAGATTGTCAAAATGTTATTTTTTGGCTACTTTGACAATGAAATACTTGGTAAATGTTGTTAGATAAATGCTAGGAGCTATTCCCAGCCTATTACCTAAGTTGTGACTGCTAAAGTTGTTTTAGTTGGCAGGGTCTTAAGGTCAGGCTCTAATGTGCTTGGAGCATGTGTGAGTTCTTTTTTCCCCTATACATTTAAGTTCGCTTATCTGTAATATAAACAATATTAAGGTGTAAAAACCTTTTCTACCACCTTTTCTTTCATGGTGTAAAGGACTCTGTATATCTGATGAGTTCAATTACCAATCTCTGTCCAAAGAGTAACTGTAGAGGTATTTTTAATTTATTATAATTAGTTTCAAGTATATAGTACATTGGTTAGACATCTAAATAGTTCGTAAAACGATCCCCCCAATTGCTCCCTCCCTCTCCCGACCCTCCACCTAGCCAATGTATTAATGCTGACTGCATTCCCTGTGCTGTGCTCCCCATCCCTGTGACCATCCATCAGCTATTAATTTGTACTTTAACCCTTCACATTCTCCCAGCCCCCCGAATCTCCCTCCCCTCTCCATCACTAAATTATCCACTATATTTGTGAGTCTATTTTTGATTAGTTTTTTCTTTTTATTCCTTTGATTCTGCATATAAGTGAAATATAGTGTTTATCTTTCTCTGTCTGACTTAAATACTTTCTAGGTCCATCAAAGCAATATCTTTTTCCATCCCCTTTCTTTTCATATGTAGGAGTCTTGTTATCTCATCCTTTCAACCACTCTATCTTTTAGTTGGAGCACTTAATTTTTTTCCATTTAAGGTACTTATTGATAGGAATGTAGTTGTTACCATTCTTTATTCCTGTTTTTGATACAATGACCATTCTTTATTCCTGTTTTTGATACATGTTTTTTCTTCTTAAAGAAGTCCTTCCAACATTTCTTGTAATACCGGCTTGGTGGTAATAAAATTCCTCTAGCTTATTTTTGTCTGGGAAGCTCTTTATCTGTCCTTAAACTCTAAACGATAGCTTTGCTGGATAAAGTATCCTTGGTTGTAGATCCTGGGTCTTCATCCTGTCAAATATTTTTTGCCAAGCCCTTCTGTCCTGCATAGTTTCTTCTGAGGAATCAGCTGCCAGGCTTATGGGTATTCCCTTATAAATAATTATTTGTTTTTCTCTTGCTTTTAATATTCTTTCTTTGCATTTAACCTTTGGCATTTTAATTATGATATGTCTTGGTGTGGTCCTCTTTGAATTCCTGATTTTTGGAATTCTCTGAGGTTCTTGGGGTTTTATGTCCATTTCCATCATCAGGTTAAGGAAGTTTTCCATCATTATTTCTTCAAATAGCTGTTCAACATCGTGATTTTCTTCAGGTACGCCAGACAGATATTTGGACCCTTAATAGTATCCCATATGCTCCTTAAATTATTTTGATAGCCTTGGCATCTTATTTCTTGCCATTCTGATTGTGTGCCCTTGGCTTCCCCGTCCTCTAGGAAGGGCATTTGATCCTTTTCTTTATTCACTCTGTTTATTCCTTTGTTTATTCTATTTAATATACTTCTCATCTCAGATAATGTGTTCTCCATTTCAGACTGGTTCCCTTTTGTAATTTCCATTTTTATGTTTTTTTTTTTTAATCTCTTTGTTGGAGTTCTCTACAGTTCCCAAAAGTTCATTGAGCATCATTATAACCAGTGTTTTGAACTCTGCATCTGTTAGATTACTTGACTCCATTATATCTGGATCTCTGTTCTGTTCTCTCATATGGTTTCCGATTCTTTGTCTTCCCATTTTGGCTGCCTTTCTGTGTCTGTTTCTATATACTAAGCAAAGCTGCTAAGTCTCCCGGTCTTATTTTGTGGATTTGTGAAGTAGGTGCCTGTCCAGTGGCACAGTCCTGAGAGGGGTTCAGTCGCAGGCCAAACTTAGCCCAAGCCTCTACCCCTCTGGGACCACCTGTTAAGATTCAGCAAACAATCCACAGATGCTGAGCTTATAGTTGCCTCAAAAGGCCATGCCAGAAACTGAGGCCAGCTGCCTCCAGTGTGAGTGTAGGTGCTGCTCAGCAAGGAGCTCCTGATTCGCTGAAGATATATCTGGATATGGCTTGGGTGGGCCCATGAGTTGGGGTAGGCGGAGTTTCAGGGAATCCTCTGGGTAGAGTGACCTGTTATCTAGTTTCATGACGTCTTGGCTATGGTGGTGCTGTGTCCACGCACTGGGATGGGGGAGGGCTCACCAGAACAGTACCGCTGGCATTTCTGTACAGAGCGAGTCTTGCCTTGGCTCTCACTCCAACAGTGTCCCTCTGAGTCCCTGGTACCCGCTGTGTGCAGCCAAATAGGCACTAGTGCTCAGAGTGAGCACGTCCGTCACCGCGAAAATCCTTTCACAGACGCGGCTCCTTTAAGAGGCGTCTGCTGCTGCCGCAGCCTCCGTCTCAGCCGCTCGGGACCAGGCAGCCCCGCATCCTCGCCCAGTCCTACCTTCAGCCATTGCAGGGTGCTTTCTTGAATTTCTCCATAGTTGTATGGCTTGTTCATCTAGATCCAAGACGATTTTTCTTTGCTGCTTGCTCCTTGTTTTCGTCACAACTTTGATTTGGTCGCCAGAGGGATGAAAAGAGTCTATCATCTACGTTATTTTTTTCGGTCTTAGAACTGTGGAATTTTTGCTATTAAATTGTTATACCGCAATTAGGAGACAGTAGACTACTACAAATTTTAGTAACTTAGTGCTGAAAGGAACCATATGAATAATTACAGATAAGGCAGTTGTGCCCTGGCAAGATGAACCACTTGCCCAAGAAGACTTGTTTTGAAGCTGGCTGAGATGAGCCCAAGCCTTGACTCTCTGGGAGCCTGGTGCTCTTCCTCCTCTATGTACTGTCTACAGCATAAGCAACAAAGGAAAATATGCAAATGCTCAGTCATGGTTTATAATTGATCAGTTGTATAGTATGTTAACTTTTAAAAGGAGGGGAGTTTAGTCGCTCCTTACTAACATGAAAGAATAAACAAGTCTATATAGTGAATTCCTCTGAGGTCAGTGAAACAATTGTACTCTTGACTGCTGAGTTTTTTTCTAAACCTTTTTAATCAGTTTATATTTTTAAGTAAGTGTTTAATGCAGTAGCAATTGCTTCTCAGGTTTGAGTAAGATCATCTAATCACTTCATGGCGAAGTAGAATCATCAGTTATACCAGCTTGTGCTCCATTGGGAAATTTAAACCTAATCAAATGTAATCTAAGATTACTTACAAAATAGATACAGGGTGCAGTTGGGAAAGTTCCGTTTATTCACACCAAAATATAGTTTATTTCTTTTATTTCATTTTGTGTGCTGGTAAGATTTTTTAAAAACACACCCACAAAGTAATGTAGCCAATCTTTTTCTGATTGATTTTTACACAGGTGCTGCTTTTACTGAAGGTTTATCAAGTGGTCTGAGTACTTCTGTTGCTGTTTTTTGTCATGAGTTGCCTCATGAATTAGGTAAGAGAACCATGCAAATGGTATTTTCCAAATGGCTGAATTATCCTAGTGTCACTAGCCTTTGCTAATGGTAGTTCCAGCAAGCTTCCTCGTAACTTTTATGCCAGAATCTGACCCTATAAGTAGAATTACACAGTTGCCTGTGTGGGGTTGCCAAAGAGGTACCTGGGCCCTCTTTCTCATCCTCTTCCCCTACTAAATATCTTCTTATACCAGCATACTGGAGACATCAGTGATCATTATCTTCATACACACAATATGAATTACATCAAAGGAATCTTCTTCCATTAATTAGAACTGTTAGCCCTGGGTAATTCATTATTATTTTCTTTCTCTCAAAAAAATTGGAGAATTTCTTAAATCTGGAAAGTTTCTTGAGTAGGTGTCTTAAAAATGATTTTTCAATTACTTTATCCTCTTTCTGTTTTCTGTTAAAGGTGACTTTGCTGTTTTACTAAAGGCTGGCATGACTGTTAAACAGGCTGTCCTTTATAATGCTTTGTCAGCCATGCTGGCATATCTTGGAATGGCAACAGGAATTTTCATTGGTCATTATGCTGAAAATGTTTCTATGTGGATATTTGCACTTACTGCTGGCTTATTCATGTATGTCGCTCTGGTTGATATGGTAAGTTTTTCATAAGTCGAATTAAGGTATTGGCTAATAAAATAGAGAAAATGTTTAGTGAAACCTTATTTTTAAAAAGGCTTTAGATTAAAGCAATAGTGTTAAGTCATTCTATGCTCAAAAAGATAGCATATCAAATATAGGTCCCTTAGAGTTGATTTTTTTGGATTGTTGATCACAAGCACATCTTTTTCCTGCCTAATGTGCACGAGGATACAGAGAAATATCTGCTCCCTTCTGATATGTCATTTCAAGAATAGAATCTTAGTAATCATGCTTTGAATTGTGTATAGAGTTGTACGAAACCTAGCACAAGCCACATATTGTTGACATGCTGTGTGTACTCCAGAAGGCTTAAAAGTTCCTTAGTAATGGACAAAGGAGTCATATCTATCATCAGAGTCCACATAACAAGCCCACCGATCTTGTTGCTAAAATTTTATATTGCGTAAAATTTCCATATATGTAAACTCAGGTAAGCCACATGTTATATTCAGTTAAGGTACAGGCAGTAACTAAAGCAAGTTAATACAGCTCTCCATTTTACAGTGGAGCAAACTGGACCAATATAAATTTGACTTGCTGAGCATATTGTAAATATTCATTGTGAATTAAACTGCTAGAAAATGCTGTGTGACATTATTAGCTGGAATCAGTATATATGTGGTCATGTTTTAATGAATTGACTCTGTATATCCAGCCTACATATAAAGCTAATATACTGTCCTTCAAATTCTTATAAAAACTAATCTGTAGTTCTGAAACCTTAAAGGTTGCTCTATTTTTTACTTCTCTAAGGTACCTGAGATGCTGCACAATGATGCTTGTGACCATGGATGTAGCCGCTGGGGATATTTCTTATTACAGAATGCTGGAATGTTTTTGGGTTTTGGAATTATGTTGCTTATTTCCATATTTGAACATAAAATTGTGTTTCGTATAAATTTCTAGTTAGGGTATAAATGCTAGAGTAGCTTAAAAATTTGCTGTCTGTGGTTTGAATAGGTCATAGGGAGAAGAGAGTTGTATGCTATCATATGCAGCATTTAAGGTTAGTGGATTTTGTGATTTTTGTATTGAATATTGCCATTCGTGATGCTTATAATGTCAGTTGTGGTAACATAAAGGTACGTTTTAATATGTAAGTTATTCTATTTTAGGAATATAAACTATATGTGCAATTTGCCAGTTTTACCAGTTTATTGTATAAAGGATATATTTGGCATGACATGTTCTGTATATTTTAGGAAAAACGTCTTTAATGTTTTTTGTAGAACTAATTTAATATGGTAATTTCCATGCTGGATTTTAGGCCTCTGAAGAACTGTTGGCGCTTAGGAGTAAGAGTACGCATGAAGCCTGAGATACCAATAAAACTTGTACTGAATTTAAGCTAAGAAATAAGGAGAAAAAAAGTATAAGAATTAAGAAAGCATAGATTTCTTTCCAAAAAGTCACAAAACTGGTTATAAAATAGAAGGGAAAATTTTAGATTTAAATTTAAAAAGCAATATTAGTAAAGTACATTCATAAACATTTCTGTCAGAGTATTGTTCCTATAAGACCACAGTGAGCACTTTTTACTAATCTAGTTGTACATTTAACTTTGTATGATAGAAACGTCTAAATATATTTAATGAATTCAAGCACTATTTCACTTGACCAAGAAATTTGGATTTTAAAATATTTGGAGATGTACCAGATGGGTATGAGTAAGTTTATGTATTGTCAGAAGACTTGGATATCGCCAGGTTATATATCACCCAAAGTCACGTGATTGGATGGTTATCTGGTTTACAAAATGTCAGTGTATTATAATTTTGAGATAAAGGCATTAAAACCATACTGAGTATAATTTGACTTCTGGATTCAGAAAGTACTTTGGTATCTTTCAGTGCTTCAGTGTTGTCATTATAAGCAATTGTCATTTTTATAGTACTTTAGACATACTAGAGCTATGTGGCATTCTCTAGATGTTGCTTTCCTACAAAATAAATTCCTTATGTCAGCTTTATTAAAAGTTTGAATTTTTTTTTATCATCTTAACCATTTTTAAGTGTACAGTTCAGGAGTTTTAAGTATATTCACATGTCGTACAAAGGACCTCAGAATCTTTCACCTTGCAGAACTGAAACTCTATACCTACTAAACAACTCATTTCCTTCTCCCACAGCCCTGGTAACCATAATCCTACTTTCTGTTTCTATGAATTTGAGATGTCTGATTTTTTTTTTTTTTCAGTACAATCCAGATTATAGTATACTTATCAATTCATGTATATTATTGTATTGGGTAGCCTTATTCAATTTCATATTCTTTACCACAAAAGAGAACTTCAAAAAATATTGGTCCGCAGTTTGTTCTAAGCTATCCCTTTTTTTTTTTTTTTTAAATCAACCAGAGCTTTAAGCTCAATAAGAAGCACTAATACCCTGCATTCTAAAGAGAATCAGAAAAATTCGACAAGTCCCTACATCCCACCCAGGGCCTCCTGAGAGACAATTGGACCAGAATTTTATTCCCAAAACCAAGTAAAATGGATGGATATGGGTAACAAGAATTACTTGGATTGGGAGTACCTAAAAGGATGAGATGAGGCATCTCCTCTGGCTAAATTCTTACTCCACTTCGGCACCCCACAGACCTACCCTAGTGCCACTGTTATATCAGTGCAAAATGAGGAAGCTCTGGAATAGCTGGAAATGTTCCTTGAGTTTGAGTAACAGACTTGTACCTACTCCTTTCACAGAGATTCTGAAGGTGGAAAGTGTCCTGGACCAGCCCACAAAACAGGATGAATAGGAATGATAGTTCTTACTCCAGTTTGAACCCATTAGCGGATATGCGGAATATTTAAGCCATTAGTTCCCATGGCTCTGTGGGGGAGAATGGAGATTAGAGGAAGATTTAGATTAAAATATGTAAGGCAGACTAATAGAAAAAGAAAAGACACAAATATCTTCAATGAAAAAGAAAATATAGTAAATTCAAGAAATAAAAGAATGTGAGAACTTTATAGTTTAAATTTTTGGAAAAATATAAATGTTCACTCAAAAATTGAAAGTCAATTATTGTTAAAATGGTCATATTTAAATTCTCCCCTCCTCCAAAAGAAAGCATTGTTTACTGTGAGTTTTACCAAAATTTCAAGCAATACATAAATTCCTAACTTA
Organism: Pteropus vampyrus; assembly: GCF_000151845.1. NCBI lineage: Eukaryota > Metazoa > Chordata > Mammalia > Chiroptera > Pteropodidae > Pteropus > Pteropus vampyrus. The sequence goes on from NW_011888784.1 coordinate 14,329,261, forward strand.
TTGAAATATTTTCTGGGATTAGGAAAAGAGAACATTTGTTGTGTTAATTGAAGTTAATGTAAACTTGATATAAAACCATACCTCGGACCCTAAGACTCTCTGTACATTCTTGCTAGCTTTAGCAGGAATGTAAGACCATGACCACTCTACCCAGGCCATTTGTCAGTGAACCACCTTGAAGAATAAGGTCTGAGACAAAGATCAGAGCTTGTAAAAGGTGAATTCTCCAAGCTCAACTGCTACACAAACTCACATGTGCTGCATCCACCTGAGACCTTTCACTTTGCCTCTGTGGGACTTGGGCGTCAGGAGGTACTGATGCAGGTGATGCTTACGCTACTACTAGCTATGCTGTAAACTATAGTCTTTTGTGTCCCAGGAGTCCAATGTCTTCTGCCATTATCCACGAAACTAGTAACAGGCTAACTTTTAGCTTCTAAATTGGATAAAACCCCAGAACTTCACAGTCTCACAAGATAGTATAAATGAAAAGCAAAAATGAATATAGATACAATAATCTTAAATAGCAAATTAAATTCAGTAGTATATGTTATCACATAAGGTGTTTCTAGGAATGTGAGAATGGTTGTCCGGGAAACCCATTACTATAGTGTACCATGTCAACAGATTAAAGAGGAAAAAACTTACAATCATAAATCAAAATAATTCAGGATCAAATACATTTTAGCATATTAAAAATAAAATTTTTAAAATTTAGAAAATATAAAAACTTGTCTTCTTGACTATTTCTATTCTATGAAATCAGAAAAGCAGAAGAGGGGAAGGGAAATTTCTATTTCTATTCCATGAAATCAGAAAAGCAGAAGAGGGGAGGGGAAATGTGCAGAGAGGAAGGAACTAATGTAGACCAGAAACTACAACTCCAAAAACAGTGGATCTTGAGCCTCTCATAAAAGTACTATAAAAGTATAATGAAAATTAGGTAGCAAATTGCCACAGTTCCATACTTGTCACCATAAGCACTATGTCAATAGCTAGAAAGGATTTTTTCCTTTTTAAGAAATTGGTAAAATATAACAAAATTTACTATTTAACCATTATTAAATCTACAGTTCATTGGTGACACATACATTTACATGTACAAACATCACCACCATCTATTTTTAAAACTTATCCCATACCACATCTCTGTACGCATTGAATAATAATTCCCCATTCTCCCCTCCCCCCATCCCTAGTAACCACAGTCCTACTTTCTGTCTCTATGTATTTATTCTAGGTACATCATATAAGTGGTATCATGCAATATTTGTCCTTTCAAGTCTGGCTTATTTCACTTAGTATAATGTCTAAGTTTCATCCATGTTGTAGCATGTGTCAGAATCTCCTTTTTGAGGATAATATTCCATTGTATGTACATACCACATTCTATTTACCCATTCAGCCATTAATATAGGAGGGTTACTTCCACATTTCTGCCATTGTGAATAATGCTGTTACAATTATGTGTACAAATATCTGAGTCTCTGCCTCGGTTCTTTTGGGTATATACCCAGAAGTGGAATTAGTGAATCATATAATTATATGTTTAATATTTTGAGGAACTGTCATAACATTTTCCACAGCGACTACACCCTATTAAATTCCTACTGTCATGTTTAAGTTTGGCTTAAGTATAAAATTCTGATTCTATTACAACTACTTTAATGCTAAGTAAGATTTGTGAACTGATTTACAAAATTAACCATCATTTGTGAAGTTGTTTCTGAGAGAAAACATCTTCATAGGTTTCTTAGGTTGGCTTAGAAAGTTTTTTTATACTTGGAGATGCCAATATTGGAAATATCTAGAATATTTAAATCAGAGCAGTAAACCAGATTTAATGGAACCAGTCTGCCGCCTTGTGGAATTTTAATGAAACTTCCAATTTTGCAAATTTAGAAGACAACTGTAATTTAGAAATAATGGCACTTGTGTTCAACTATTAGGTTTTTTTAAGTGTCACTTTAAAGAACCAGTTTATGTAACATGTCTGTGCAAGCTCTAGATGAAGATAACCAAAATACTGCTAATGAACACAAACATTTGAATAAATGTAAAGGTATTTCTGTTCTTGACTAGGAGGGATGCACGAAAGACATGAATTGAATGGTCATGGAAAAGATTCAAATTGCTTTTCACCATATAAAAGATTATATATTGCAGGTTTTCTCATGAAAAAATTAAATTTAAAAATATAATTGTCTATAACATGGATGAATCATGAAAACATTATGTTAAATGAGCCAGATACAAGCAAACATTTTATTGTACAGTGTTACCATAAAAAATAGATTTCCATTATAACATAGCTGAAAACATTTGACAAACGAGGGGTTATAAAGTAAGAAAATAGCATTTGTTAAGGTCTATTGTAGGCTTCTAGATAATTCATTCCTCATGATAACTCTGCAATACAGACCTTTTTAGTTGCATATTGCAGATAAGGAAAATAAATCTCCATAAAATTATTGATTTGATGAAAGTCCTAGGACTAATTGATGTACAGAAGAGACTTAAACTCCTTTTATTGGTCTCTAGAGCCCAAAAATATGGGAGTTCAGGCTGGGCATCCCTATCTTAAAAGAGATTTCCCAATCTGATGTCCGCTGTCCTTTTCTTCCATTTCTTTTGAAATATATGATTCCACCATTAGAGATGAGACATATCTCAAGAGCTGTAGGGCTGTCACTTGTGGATGTTTTTCCTTGCATTTACAGGAAAGTACACGGTTCTGAATAAGAAAGGCATGGAGTAACAGGATGATTTTCTGCCAAACTGGCTGGGCTGGCTGGGCTGCATCATAAAATGCCAGGCTTTGAACAAAGGAGAACCATCCTAGTATTCTAGGACTTGGCTAGAATATAATCTAATAGTTTTAGAGAAACATTGCCAAAAGAGCATGTTCATAGATGTCGGACCAACAGAATGATAGATCTGAAAACCAGGCTCCTACTATGGCCAGATGCTATTGTATGCATATTTTCTTAATTATCAAAACAGACAAAAATCAATCCTGAAAGTTTCATTCTAGTAAGAATAGGCTGATGATAAGATAACTAAATAAATTACATAGTGCATTAGAAAGTGATATTTTACCGGAAAAAAAAAAAAAAAAGATTACAGAATCAGGATGTTTCTCCTGAACAGGAAAGTCACAAGGAAGTCATTGCTAAATCTAATCGTCAAGTCTCATCCTCATCTTGGTCTATTAGCAGCATTTGACATCATTATTCATACTCTCCTTCAAATACATTCTTTGGTGTTCCAGGGTTCCACACTACTGGTTTCCTCCTATGTCAATAGCTATTCCTTTGGCTATTTTAGCTTATGTCTTATTTCCCCATCCTCTAAATATTCAAATGCCTTTAGTTCAGTCTTTGACCTTCTCTGTCAATCTGTACCACCCTGCTTGGAGATCTCATCCAGTCTCACGATTTTATTCTTTTTTAAATTTATTTATTCATTCATTCATTCATTTATTTGTTTGTTTGTTTTTATGCCTACAGCACCCGGTCTTCCTAGGTGGTCTCCCATCCAAATACTAACCAGGCCTGACTCTGCTTAGCAGCAGAGATCAGAAGGGATCGGGCGTGTTCAGGGTGGCATGGCTGTAGCAGTCTCATGATTTTAAATATTGTCTATAGTCAAACTCCAAAAGTTTTAACTCTAGTCCAGAACTCCTCTGAATGGCAGGCTCTTCAACTGCTTACCCAACATCTCCACTTGTAATTGCAAATGTAATAGGAACTCCTCTTCTTCCACCCTCCTCCCCCACCTCTGCCAAAAAAACAAACAAAAAAACAAAAAAAATCTGCCTTCACACTATGTCTCTTGTCTCAATTAATGGCAATTCAGCCTTTCAGTTTGGGTTCAGGCTGAAAACTGAATATCTTAACATCTTCCTTTATTTTTCTTTAACCCCTGCCCCCATAACAGTAAATCTGGCCTGTTCTGCTTGCCAAATATATCCAGAATCCGCCTGCTTTTCATTTCCTGTGTTTCCAGCCTGGTCCAAATCACCATTATCTCTTGCTGATTGTAAGTACTTTGTCTCCCTGCTTCCACTTTTGTCCCCTCTTCCTCAATCTCTTCTTAACACAGCAATTGGAGTGTTTTTTTTGTTTTTTTTAATTAAAGAGTATATAAGACCATGTCATTTTTCTGTTCCACATTTTCCAACAATTCTCCATCTTAGAGCAAAAGCCAAAGTTTTTTGCAGTGTTTTACAAGGTGCTATATGACCGTTCTTCCCTTTCCCATCTTGTCTTATTCTCCAACTCTGATTACTCTCCTCTCTGATCACTTCACTCCATATGAGTTCTCCTTGCTGTTTCGTACTGCTGTCCTATGGCCTTTGAGTTAGCTGGTCCATCTGCTTGGAACACCCTGAAATAGCTGCATGGTTCGTGCTTCCTCTCCTTCTGATCTTAAAGTATCATCTCAGTAAGGCTTTCCCTGGCTAACCAATTAAAAAATTTCAACACACACTACCCCTACCCCCTTCCTGTTTACTTTTCCCTGTGGCACTTAACCCAACATGTCATGTATTGCACTTATATAGATGCTTTAGTCTTCACCTCTATGTCAACTCTAAAAGCAGCAGAGATTCTTGTTTTACTCATTGCTGTATCCACAGTGCCTGGCTCATACTAGACATTTAGTATGTCAATGTCCTTCAGCCAAAAACCACCAGGAACACAGCTGTAGTTGAACAAATTGGGTTTTTGGTTTGGGGGCTTATTGCAATGAGGGAGAATGAACACCAGGGGGAACCATGGAGTAGCTCAATAAGGGGATGTTAGTCAAGGAGCTTTTAGAGCATTTAGGCTTCTTCTGTTTGGTGATTTGGGGAAGGTTACAAGGAAGTGGTGCTTTGCTCTGGATTGGATGCTACCTAATTGCTATGGCTAGAATTTTCAGTATAATGTTAAATAGAAGTGGCAAAAGTACTTATCCTTGTCTTGTTTCTGATCTTAGGGGGAAAACTTTCAATCCTTCACCATTGAGTATAATGTTAGCTGTGATAGCCTTTTTTTTTTCCTTTTTTTAGGTTGAAGGAGCACATCCTTTTGTTACTTGGTGGCCATTCCAGGAAACCTAAAAATAGTTTATGGGGAAAATGCATTATTTTAACTTTGAGGCTTATATTTGGGAAGACAGAATTAAGAAGTACAATAGAAGGATACAAAATATGAAAACTATGTCGTCATTATCTAAGAGCATAAACAGTCTGAAAACACAGCAATAAGTAACGATGTCAATAAACATAGATCTAACAGCCTGGTGTGAAAAGCTATGGTACACTCATACATGGAATACTGTAGTAATCCAGAGCAGGAGTAGTCAAATCAAACCAAGGAAGACAGAAGAGTTGATGCTTTGGCTGAGTCACTGAGAACAAAATCTAGCTGGGGAGAGAATGTATAAAATTATAAATAACAGAGACTAGTAGTGTAAGTGCTAAATAAGGCATTCAAGTCAGTAAATGACCCAGAAAGGAACTTCTTACATGCATTGGACTGGTTGGAGAAAAAAAAAGTTGGAATTCAAGGTGGTCTTTAAAGTTCAGGTAGAATTGAGAGAGAAAAGAGAGTGGGAAGAGTGGGAATCTCGGGTGAAGACATTATTTGAGAGACGATATGTAGCAATTTGGGTGGCTGCAGAGTTCATGGAAGGCAATAGCATTGAAGATACAATTAGGTCTTGGAAGACAGGTTAAACTCATATTAATTTAAAAACTAGACTAAGTAGATTGGATTAAACGAAAGAAGGTACAATGGAGTGAGAGAGGAATGTAGAGACAGAAATAGTTACTGGAGTGAAGGGAAGAGAAGGGAGAGTTGCCTCACCTCTTGACGTATCCGAACCTCAAGGTGTAGTGACATTAGAAACGGGAAAGATAAACTATACTTACAATCAAACGAACAGATAAATACCCGTATTTGAAGCCTACTTGTTGCAAAGTTCTTGAACAGTGCTTTTCAAAAGATGATTTAGGAATTCCAGTGGTTTCTTATGTATCTTTCTTGAAGTTTCTTATATTAATATTTAGGATGCGACAGTATGTTTCCTTTGCGAACTATCACAGTTAAGACAAGTACTACGGCAAATGTGCTGGATTAATTATAAGATTTCTGAAATTAACTTTGTTATATAAGTGACACATGAATACATTCTTATAAAAAATGTAAGCAATATAGACACAGTTTAGGAGCTCCAATTGTGATCCTCTCTCTGACATCACTAGTAATGTAGTCTGTATTCTAGACCTTTTGCTATCCATTAATATACTTAGGAATTTATATAAAATATACACTTTCATAAAACAAATATTGTACTATACTTTTCCTTCTGCAGCTTAACAAAACTCTAATCATTGGATTTATTCAGCTTTTAAATTGCTGCATGTATACTGTAATGTGGAGTATTACAATTAATTCAGCAATTTACCTGCTGCGAATATCCCAGCCGGAATAACTAACTAATATAGACGGTATATGCAAACATGCTGGTGTTTCCCTAGCATTGACAGTAATTAGAGAAACTACAGGGTCATAGGGAATGTGTATTTTAAAATATAATATATTATGCCAAATAGTCTTCCAAAATGCCTGTACCAATTTATGCGCCTGTGTAGATTTTTAATCACTCCTTTCTTGGTACAGCTAGTTTCTCCCTCCCGCCCCCAGATGGTTCTGGGAGGGGGGGAAACCCCGCCCAACCTCTGGCTCAAGCCCAGGCGGCACGCCCCGGTCCACCTCTCGGGCGCTGGTTTGGGCCTGCCCATTCCGCCCGGAGGTCCGGCGTCTTGGCCGCTCCCCTTCCGAGGGCGGGGCGTGGGTGGGCCGTGACGTCACTGCCGGCCGGACGCCATCTTGCTGGATTGCGGCCGGTCTTGGATGTAGTGGCGCGGTGGTGAGGGCGTGGGGGAGGGTGGGGTGAGTGGGCGAGGCCGCGGCGAGTGCGGCGAAACTCTCCTCCCCTCAGCCCCACCGCGTGGGACGGCGTGAACGCGGTGCTGGAGGGATGTCCGCCTTCTCAGAGGCGGCGCTGGAGAAGAAGCTGTCGGAGTTGAGCAACTCGCAGCAGAGTGTGCAGACCTTGTCCCTGTGGCTCATCCACCACCGCAAGCACTCGCGGCCCATCGTCACCGTGTGGGAGCGGGAACTGCGTAAAGGTGAGTCGCCCGCGCCCCGCCACCCGGCCTGTTCCCTGGCGCTACCGGGACCCCCTGCCCCGCTCCACGGGAAACAGTCTCGCAGCGACCCCAGCTCCCCGCTGCCTGACGCCCCCTGCCCCGCGCTCCCGGCTCCCAGGTTTCGGCGGTCCGGCGGCTTGCGGGAGCAGTGTGCGCTGTGCTTCCGCACCGTCGGCGCTTGATAGCTATTGCTGAATAAAGGAACGAAGGATTAAAAAAGAACTTCTATTTTAACACAAAAACAGTAACCAGGGGCTCAGGATTCCGCACCTAATTAGGGCCAGAAATTCGGGCAGTCTATTTTTTCTTTCTGCACAGCAGTAATGGAGACTGGGGAGGTAGATGATAGGTAGGGAAATGGGAAGGAAAAGATTGGTGTGGGTTCGGGAATTACTGCCGTCGTTTCTATAACGCATCAGCTTAATCTTGTAAAATTAATAGAGGAATCAGAGTTTTAGAACTGGGGAGTCTAAATGAAGATGTGTGATTCAGTGGAAAGACCCCTGAATTTATAAATTTTAGAGGACCTGCATTGAGCAGATTTCTTGATTTTGGGATTGTAGTTACCTCACCTGAATATGAAGGAGTTGGATTAAGTAATCGAAGGTCTTTTCGTGCTCTGTGATTAGGAACGTCTAGGGCAGCGTCTGTATTTTGCAAGACCTAATGCTTCTGTAAATTAACTTAACTTTTTTGAACATGGGTGTGCTGTCACTAAAATATCCAGAATCAAGTCACTTCTGCAGAGCATCTTTTTCTGTAAGAACTGATTGTGCGTTAGTACCACTAAAAAAAATTCATTTGTTTAGTGCGAGTTTATATCTTAATTCTTAATTCATTGAGTAGAGAGCGGGCACTCTTCATTGTTTCAAACATTCTGATGTAGCGATATGATGGTTATTAATTAACAGTTTAAACAAAGCGTTATTAATCAAAATAGATGCCTTCGTATACTGACCCATATGAAAGCTATATGATGTATTAATATGAGAGGCAGATGTGGCATTGCCTATATAGAATGTAGAGAAATTTCCCTTTTGTGTTTGCTTGTGGTTAATTCGGTAGAAGAAATTGATACAGAGCTTTGTGTGTGTGTGTGTATTGGCTCTCATGGAGGAATTTATCTTCTGAGAGTGGCCAGAAAAGTTTGAGAAACCTAGATATAAAGATGTGGGAAATAGCTGAGAACTTTGAGAAGGCAGGAATTGTCTTCGCTTCCTAGATTTCAATATCAGCAACAGGTTTGTTCTTTTCTTTCTTTATTTTTTCCCTTTGGAAAGAGCATTTAAAAATGCATATAATCGATAAAGGACTGATACCAGACTATTTTAAGAACTACTACAAATCAGAATAATGGTGTCAATAGAAAAATGGCAACACTGTTAAAGGCATTTCATGCAAGAGACTACCTGAAAGGCCAATAAATGATACTTAATCTTATTAATCAAGCAAAAATAGACCAGTAGGATACCACTCTATATTTTTTAGTTTGCAAAATTAAAAAACTATGACGATACCAAGAATTATTGAGGATGAGGAAAAACAGGAACTTTCTCACACTGCTGTTTGGAGTGTAAAAAGATCAACTTAGGAACCTCTAATGAAGTTGAAAGTATGTATTCTTTGACCTAGTAGTTCTCTTTCTAGAAATATATCGTAGAAACTAATACCTGTGCTCAAGGAATTGTGTTTATTGCTGCTCGTTAATAATAAAATTAGAAACAGTTTAAACATCTCATTAGTTAAGAGTATGGACAAGTATATTGTGATATTCATACAATATACTGCTATCCAGCAGTTTTCATGAATGAACCAGAGCTACATGAAACATGCTTGAATTAAAAAACAAATAAGCAAACTGTTGCACTAACAAAGCAAGGTGCACACCAGTATGTCACTTAGTAAAGTTTGAAAACATGGAAAACATTACTCTGTGTTTTTTACAGATACCTATAGTTGCAGTTAAAACATGCATATAATGATTAACACCATATTCTAAGATAGTGCTTACTGTAAGGGAGAGAGGAAATGAAAATGGATTGGTATTATCTTATATTTCACATTTTTAAAAAAAGCTTGATACCACTGGAGGAAATGATGTGTTATTACTTGATTTGGGTCATGTTTCCATATGTGTAAATGCTTCATAATTAGGAAAACAAAAAAGGCATAAAATAGATGTTTTGGGTAGAGAGTGTTGGGTGAAGATGGTGATGATAGTAAGAGTAGTAATAGTGGTGATGATGATCATGGTGATACTGATGCTACTGGCAGTTCTCTCACTTTTGGTCTGTGATTATCTGCCAGGGGTTGGTTTCCTTTTCTTGACACATGACTTGTGCCTCTGTAGGATATAGTCTTTGTATTCTCCCCACTCTGCACTTTGGCTCATCATTTTAGGATCCTCCATCTCCTATAGCATAGTGATAATGACAATAATTTATTGACTACCAGCCATCTTACTATAGTATCTTGAATCTTCACATTATCTCTGCAAAATAAGTATTTATGAAAGGAATTGATCAAATTTGAAATAAAGAACTCGAGACATAAACTAAGGAAAATTGGTTGAACATTTTGTACTAAGATAGACAAAAATGTGCTTTTGGTAGGAAAAAGTACTGTTTAAAATATAAGACTGAGTAGGTTAAATATGTCAGACATGGTAATCATTCAGTTATGAAGATTTCCCCTCTTTTTCTATCTGCTTTATCTTTGTCTCCCTTAAAGAAAGAGTTTCTGTTTGAAGGGATATACCCCAAGGCTTTTATGAAGACTCAGTAGCTATAATTTCCTATAGTTGTAAAACCATCACCACAATTTTAGAACACTTTCATCACCCAAAAAGAATCTCCATGCCTTTTAAGCCATCATCCCGCCCCTGCCCCCCAAACCCTCCTACCTTCCCCAGCCCACCACACATTTGCTTCGTTTCTATAGATTTGCCTATGCTTAGCATTTCATTAAATGGAATCATACAATATGTGGTCTTTTGTGACTGGCTTCCTTTGGTTGGCATGTTTTCCAGGCTTATTCTTGTTGTAGCATCTATCAATACTTTATTCCTTTTGACGGCCAAATAATCATTGTATGAATTTTTTCTTTCATCAGTTGGTAGGCATTGGGTTGTTTCTACTTTTAGCTACTATGAATAATACTGCTGCAAGTTTTTATGTGAACATGTTTTCATTTTTCTTGGATAGATACCTATGAGTAGAATTGCTAGGTCATGTAGGAACTCTGTATAACCTTTTGAGGAACTGCCAGCTATTTTCAACAGTGACTGCATCATTATACATTGCTAATAGCAGTGCATGAGGATCCAGTTTCTCCACATCTCCACCAACACTTGTTATTATCTTTTTTTTTTTAATAGCCACCCTATTGAGTGTAAAGTGGTATCTCATTAGGGTTTTGAGTTGCATTTCTCTGATGGCCAGAGATGTTGAGCATATTTTCATATGCTTATTGGCCATTTGTATGCCATCTTTGGAGAAATGTCTATTCAGATCCTTGCCTATTTTTAATTTGGGTTACTTGTCTTTTTATTATTGAGTTATAAGTGTTCTTTATGTATTCTAGATTCAAGTCCCTTATCAAATTCATGACTTGCAAATATTTTCTCCCACTCAATGCATTGTCTTTTTGCTTTCTTAGTAATATGTTCTGCAGGTAATTGTTTTAATCTCTAAATGACTCGCTACTAGTCTAAATTATAAAACTGTTAATATACATCATTAAGTTATGTAACTTTTATTGCTATAGAAATAATGACCATGAACATAACAGAATGTATAGAATAGTGGTGATATTTGTACTCTTTTATATACATACAAACACAGAAACAACAACCAGAATCTCTGCAAGAATTGAAGAAAATAGGAGGAAATTTTTTTGCAGTTGATTAGTGCTGCTTTCACTAGTCTAGTCGAATGAATCCTTTACACCACCCTCTTGTATGTTATTCATATTTGAGTCTTAACAAAATCATAATTGCCTCAACTCTTTGGAGTATATTAATTCACTCTCTTTATGTGTCAAGCATTGGATTTTGCAATGATTAAAAAAAACAAAGTTTTTATTATATGTTGCATATATTTCAATAAAAAATGAAAAGCAAGTTTCTCTCTGCCTTCATAGAATTTATACTTTCATAGGGAGAGCAAAATATAAACAAGTAATTTTGCGTTAAGTCTATTATAGAAGGAAAACCTTAAGTAGTTAAGATGGTAAGGGAAATCATCTCTGTAGGGTGACTTTTAATAAAATACCTCTTTGAACCAGCTGTTTCAGCTACTGGGAATATGTAAAGATGCTGAGGTGAAAAAGCTTGGGATGCAAAGAGCCAAACCTGGGAATGTTCAGCCCTTGAATGCTTGTTACTGTTTTCCCGAAACTGGCAACAATTAAATGTTAGATTGAAGTTTAGGTTTTCCTTGTATTTGTAATCATTTGTTAAAAATTATTACCTTTTTATCAATGAACTGTATTAGACATCTTTCAGGGAACTAATTATCACTTCATAGTGTACTGTGGATTGGGGGGTTATATGTTGATTCTGTAGTAGAGAGTGGGCTCCTTTGGGTGGTTTTCGTTTTTCAGTTTTTAGCCTCCATAACCCCAATATTATTGCCTTTGATGAAGTTTCTTAAATATGTTGAATTAACATTTATATTAATGAACATGATTTTTGGTTTGTAAGGGATGCTAACATAAGTACTGTGTATTCTTAGTTGCTCTAATTTATTTGATTTTAGAAATAGAAAAGACAAATTTTTATTTGATTTAAAAAGTAACAATATAAATTCTTAAAATAAAGGGATTCCATTTTGAATTGATAATCAGTGGCTTTTATATTGTCGGATACTGTTATTTGCTTCTCTTTTAGAGTTAGAGTTGAACAAGTAAATTAGAGTGTCTGTATTTTGTAAGTTTTTATACTTAAAAGTATTTGGTATTCTCAAACTGCGTGACTTTTATGAACCCCCATGTAGACATTACCCAGCAGTTAAACTCTTTGTTAACAACTTCGAAAAGTTAATTTCTTAAAATATCATTAAATATCCAGCCAATATTTGTTTCCTTGATTGTCTCACATCTCTTTTTTTTTTTTTTTTTTTTTGGCCATTGTTTAAAATCAGGATCCAAGTGAAGTTCCTTCTTTGCATTTGCTTTTTACATTCCTTAAGTTCCATTATGTCTATGGACTCCCTCTGTCTTTTATTTTAAAATTATTCTTTGAAAAAAACAAATTGGTTGGTCTGTACAAATTCTCATGGTCCAGACCAGGAATTCTTAGATTGTATGCTTTAAGATCCCTTTACTCTCTTAAAAATTTGAAGAACCCCAAGTAGTTCATTTATGTGGGTTATATCTATTGGTAGTTATATTCAAAATTAAAACATTTAAATATATTTTAATATTTCTTGAAAAACTGCAAAACTAAATTGATTTTATGTTAACATAAAATAACATTTTTAGTGAAAAATAACTAATTTCTAAAAATTATTTGAGAAAGGAGTGATTGTGTTACATTTTGCAAATCTTTGTGTCTTAGTTGAAGACAGCTGGATTCTTGTATCTGCTTTTGCATTCAGTCTTGCTGTATTGTGTGTCTTATGACCTCTGGAATACACCATTGTGCACATGTAAGAGAATGAGAGTGAAAAAGTTCATATTGTGAAATAGTTCTGACTTCATGGATCCCTTGAAAGTGTCTTGAGGACTTCCAGAGATCCACAGACCCTATACTGAGAAATAGACCATTTCCTGTAAATTGGTGGTTAGATTAAGAGGCTAGGACACATTGCGTGCCTTAAGCAGACGTGTTCCCTCTGAAATAAATTCATGAAATTTCCTTTTGGCCTATAATGTAATTTTCTTTAGGTTCTCTTTACTATGACTTAAAGGGCTATTTTTAAAAAATTGATGATTTGTCATTTTTTGCTGCTGCAAAATTTAAGCAAATTTTCTTAAATTTCTAATTAAAATAAAGGTGCGCTCCTACATTAAACAAACATAATATGATAACTTATAATTTTATAGGTGTATTTTTAGATAAAAGGGACTTTTCGTTTGGAATCTAAAAAGAAGAGTTTTTCCTGTTGGAGACCTTTATTCAGCAGATACTTGTTGAGCTTCCTGCTCTGTTGCTAGACAAGGATGATTCAGCAAATGAGAGACACATAACTGTCTTCATGGAATTACGTATCAGTCAGGGAAACTGACCCTACCAAACTAGAAACTGCACAGTGATAGAGAAGAAAAATATAACCGAGAAACTCATCAGTTTAGACAATCAGGGAAGGCTTCTTTGATTCAAAATTTGAAGTTATGAGTAGAATTTACTAGGAGCTGTACAAAGTATATAGACATAAGTTTTTACTGTGGCTTTAGTCATTTGAATGTGGTCTTACGTAGAACAAATATTATTTGACATTTTAAGTATAACATTTCATAGCTCCTGTTTGGTTTAGGCAGGATAAGAAACATTTTAGATAAACTTTTAATGTTTTTTCTACAAAGAATTTTAAGTAATTTAAGATTGCAGTAAGAGAATTATAGTGATGAATTATTTATTTAGTCACCTTGCTGTCATAGGTTTTTTGGTCATTTTTGGTTCTCTAGCATAACTTTTGGCTGCCATCAGATACTTGTTAGTCTTGTTCTTTTTATATTTCCTTAGTCCTTTCTCTCTATAATAACCTAGAAATTAAGAAAACAATTCACCATGCTTATTTTATACTAAATGCTTGGACTTTACAGGTGTATTTTAAAAAAATATGTATTTTAGTAGGTTATAACACATGCATATTACAAAAGGCAAAAAGGTTATAAAGAGATGAGTAAGGCTCTTTCCCATTCCTCTTCCCTACCCACTCATTTTCCCTACCCAGAATCAGTCTGTTAACAGTTTATATATTCTTCCAGAATTCTTTGCATATACAGTCATATACTTGTTATAATTTCTTTCTCTGTTTTAAACAAATGGTAAAGTATGATAAAGACTTTTCTACATAATACAAGAGTTGAGAGCAGGTATTCAAACAAATACTTTTGTAAGAATGCTGATAGCATTGTTCTTCACAGTCCCCAAAAGGTGGAAACAACCTGAATGTCCATCAACAGGTGAATGGATTTAGGTGGTATATCTATACAATGAAATATTATTCAGCCATAAAAAGGAATGAAGTTCTGATACATGCTACAGTATAGATGTACCTGGAAAATATGCTAAGAGAAAAAGCCAGACACATAATGTCACATATTGTATGATTCCATTTATCTGAAGCATTTAGAATAAATTAATCCACAGAGACAGAAAGTAGTTGCTAGAGGATGGGGAGAGGGGAGGAGTGGGGACTAAATGACTTTAATGGGTATGAGGTCATCTTTCGGGGAGCGACAAAAATGTTTTGGGACTAGATACTGGTGATGGTTGCACAGCCTTATGGATGCACTAAATGCCCCTGAATTATATACACTTTAACATGGTTAATTTTATGTTGTGTGAATTTCTCCCCAATTAAAAATGTTATAAACACCTTGCACTTTTATGTATCTGTGTGTGTTTATATACTCTTCCCTTTTCATGTTTCTGCTTTGTGTTCTAGCCTTGAAACTGTGGTGTCAGTTCCTCTCTGCCGCTTTCCCCATGTTCTCTAGGAAGAATTAATTGTTCTTCCATTTATAGTTCCTCTATTTTGGGGGATGAATTTTCTTTTTTTTTGAATTCCAGTTAGCATTCTAAATTTATAACAGTCTAGTTTGGATTGCTGTGAACTTATCTTCAATAGCATTCAAAAACTCTTCCTATATAGCTTTCTCCCCCCTTTATATTGTTATAAATTACATCTTTATATGTTATGTACCCATTAACAGACTTAAAATTATTGTTTTATGCACTTGTCTTTCAAATCATATAGGGGAAAAAATGGAATTACAAACCAAAAAATAATACTGGCTTTTATATTTACTTATGTAGTTACATTTACTAATATTCTTTATTTCTTTATATGGCTTCTAGTTACTATCTGATGTCCTTGCAGTTCTGCCTGACAGACTCCCTTTAGCATTTCTTGTAGGACAGGTCTACTGGTGACAGATTTCATCAGCTTTTTTTTAGTTTGAAACATCTTAATTTCTCCTTTATTATTGAAAGATAGTTACACCAGACCAAAACATTCTTGGTTGACAGTTTTTTTCTTTCAGTAGTTTAAATATGGCATCTCACTGCTTTCTCTTCTGTATGGTTTCTGGTGCGAAATTGGCTGTTAATCTTATGGAGGCTCTCTTGTATACGACAAGTCAGTTCTTGTTACTTTCTAAATTCTTTGTCTTTTGACAGTTTGATTATAATTTGTCCCGGTGTAACTTTCTGAGTTTATCCTACTTGGAGCTTGTTGAGCTTCTTGAGCTTCTAGGATTTATAGATTCATATATTTCCTAAAATTTGGGGAGTTTTTGACCATTATTTATTCAAGTATTTTTTCTGCACCCTCTCTTCTCCTTCTTGGACTCTTACAATGTATATATTTGTCAGCTTGGTGGTGTTCATTGTTTTACTTTTTGCTCCCCAGACTCCATTTCAATGATCTTATCTTCAAATTTAGAGATACTCCCTACTCGGACATTTTCTGTGGTGCCACCTCGCAAGTACTTTTTACTGCTATTATAGCATTTATTATACTCTATTTTATTCTGTGTTGAGCTTATTATTACGGGGGTACTGAGCCTATTCCTTTGTTCCTTCAGAACCTAGCTCACACTAGATACTTAGTAAATACATGTTAAATGAGTTATTGAATGAATGTTGGAAAGTGTGTCGAATCAGACATCTGGAGGTGAAAGGAGTATTGCAGAATATTTTGCTATTTCTTTTAAAAATATGTCTGACTTAAGAACTTATGACATTTTAAGGCAAATAATGAACTTTAGTTATAAACATTTCCCTTATTGAGAAAAACTTAAAATTGTTTAGCTTTTTCAATCTATCATTATTTTGCTCTTCTCATATTTATTCATTCATCAAGAAATGGTTCTTGATGTGGTCAATAGATTCTTGTTGGTACATCACCAAGACCTTTTTAGGGATTAAATGAGTCATGAGGTAAAAATTATTCCCATGATGCTACTAAGACAGCCCTCCCCCATAATGCTACTAAGACCTTTTTCACTGTGTTAACATGTGTTTTGATGGTATAAAAGCAGATGTGGGTAAAAATTGTTAATGCCTAATTGTTAATGAAGGCAGAGATAGCAAACTGTACTAGTAGTCATTTTATTTTTCACACCACACACTGACAGTTAAAAAATATGTCACTTAATGACTGTTCATCAAAGCAGCTCAAATTATTATGTTAAATCTTGACCCTTGAGTGCATATCTTTTTGTGTGTGTGTGCCCGCATTTTTTCATTATGCTAAAATATGAATAAAATTTAACCTTTAAATTTTAACATTTTAACCTTTTTTCTTTATTTTTATTGCAGTAAACATAAATACATAAATTTATCCTTTTAACCAATTTTTAATTGTACAGTTCAGCAGCATTAAGTCCATGCACATTGTTTTGTAATCATCATCACCATCTATCTCCAGAACTTTTTTCATTTTCCCAAACTGAAACTCCATACCCATTAAACAGTAACTCCCCAGTCCCTGGCAACCACCCTTCTACTTTCAGTCTCTGTGAATTTGACTACTCTGAGTACCTCTTATAAGTGAAATCATACAATTTTTTCTTTTGCAACTGGCTTATTTAACTTAGCATAATGTCTTCTAGGTTTATCCACGTTGTAGCATGTGTCAGAATTTCCTTCCTTTTAAATGCTGAATAATATTTCATTGTATGTATATACCACATTTTATTTATTCATTTGTCGATGACACTAGGGTGGCTTCCACCTTTTGGCTGTTGTGCATAGTGCTGCTGTGAACATGGGTGAACAAATATGTTTGATCCCTTCTTCAGTTCTTTTGAGTATGTACTCAGAAGAGCAATTGTTGAATCTTATGGTAATTCTGTGTTTAATTTTTACACTGTTCTCCACAGTGGCTGTACCATTTAATATTCTTACTTGCAGTACATCAGGGTCCCAATTTATACACATGCTTATTTCAAAAAAGCCATCTTAATGGCTGTGGAATGGTATCTGCTTATGGTTTTACTTTGCATTTCCATAATGACTAGTGTAACTATATATACAAGGGTTTATTTCTGGGCTCTCTATTCTATTCCATCATCTATATAGCTGCTCTTATGTCTCTGTCATATTATAGTTGACCCTTGAATAATGCAGGGGTTAGGGGTACTTACCCCTAGCACAGACAGTAATCCACATAAAACTTTCAACTCCCCAAAAACTTTACTAATAGCCTGCTAATGACTGGAAGCCTTACTTATTGGATAGTCAACACATACTTTCTATATTATATGTATTATATGCCGTACTTTTACAATACAGTAAGCTCGAGGAAAGAAAATGTTAAGAGAATCATAAGGAAGAGAAAATACATTTACAGTATCTATTTTTTTTTTAATTAGCATATAAGTAGACCTACGCTATTCAAACCTGTTTTGTTCAAGGGTCAACTGTATTCTGATAACTATAGCTTTCTAGTAAGTTTTGAGATTAGGAAATACAAGTCTTCCAATTTTAATTTTCTTTTTGAAGATTGTTTTAGCTATTTGGATCACTTGAGAATCTATATACATATTAGGATGGGTTTTTCTTTTTCTGCAAAAATGCCATTGGGAATTTGATAGGGATTGCATTTAATCTGTGAGTCCCTTGTAGTGTTATGTTAATAATAATATTAAGTCTTGCAAGTCATGAACATGGGATGTATTGCAATTTATTTGTCTTTTATTTCTTTCAGCAGTGTTTTATAGTTTTCAGTGTACAGTGTACGTTCTTACCTTTCTTTGGTTAAATTTATTTTAAAGTATTTTATTGTTTTTGATATGATTGTAATTGGAATCGTTTTCTTAGTTTCCTTTTTGGATTGTTCATTGTTAGTTTATAGAAGTGCAACTGATTTTTGAATGTTGATTTTGTATGCTTTAACTTTGCTAAATATGTTTGTTAGCTCTAACAGTTTTTTCAAGAATCTGTAGGTTTTCTACGAAAATGTCATCTGTGAACAGAGGTCATTTAACCTCTTTTATTTCTTTTTCTTGCTTAGTTGCTATGGCTACAACTTCAAATACTGTGTTAAATAAAAGTGGTGAAAGTGGACATCCTTCTCTTGTTTCTGATCTTAGGGGGACAGCTTTCAGTCTTAATATGATGTTGGTTATGAGTACATATCTCTTTAACACTCTGTGTGACAAAATAGGAAGTATACGTAAAGTACTAGGTACTGAACATTCTGGAGGAAGTACGCTTGTGTGATTGAATTGTAGTGAAACCAGCACTTTTTTTCATGGAGCAACATTTTTATTTGGGAGGATAAAAAGACTGATGGAGAAACTGTGGTTATTCAGACATGATATTTGGCAGATGTTTTCTCAAAAATGAATGTGTAGTGAGCCTGTTTCATTGAGGAAGACAACTGGCAGTATTTGTTGCCCTTTGTGAAGTTCAAGGTTTCAAGCAAAAATTAGAATTTTGGAAAATTCTCATCTGCCACCAGGAGTCTGACAACTTTCCAATATTTTTTACCACTTTTCCAATGAAATCAATACTATTTACAAATGTGATTTTTGATACTGTCTAATTTAACGTTTAAACAATTGGAATGTTTGTATAACTTAGTGAGCCAGTGTTGCAGAATTATGCATGAGTAGAAAAGCCATTCAAAGAGCATGGTCAACCAAAGGATTTTAATATGACAAAGAATTTTAAAAGTTCGATGTTTTCAGATTTCCTGTTATAATTAGAATCTTTTAAAAAACCACAACTTGTTGGATTTTTATGTAGTTTCAAAGGATAATCAAAATTATCTTTAAAGACTCTTAGAACTTTCTCTAACCAGCTGTATATCTGAGCAAGGCCTACTTTTTTCCATTACTTCCGCCAAACAATATTTCATGATATATTTCATAGAGAAGCAGATATGAGAATCTAGCTGTATTCTTTTGAGCTGGAGATTTATAGAAGTGTAAAACAATATGACTTCTCATTTTTAGTTTTGGAAATATATATTTTTTAAACA
This sequence comes from Pteropus vampyrus, assembly GCF_000151845.1. Taxonomy (NCBI): domain Eukaryota; kingdom Metazoa; phylum Chordata; class Mammalia; order Chiroptera; family Pteropodidae; genus Pteropus; species Pteropus vampyrus. The sequence continues at coordinate 14,348,620 of NW_011888784.1, forward strand.
AATATTATTTATTTTAATATGTAATTTTTTTCTATTGCTTTTGAGTGAACTAATATGTATTTTTAAAATTCATTTATTTTAATTTCTAATAAGTATTGATAGATGCAACCTGTGTGAACAAAAGCTCTTTGGAGTTCTCTATAATTCTAAGAGTATGTACGGGTTTCGAAACCAGAAAATTTGAGAACTACTCTGATAAATAGAGACCATAAGTGCTTTACATTAATTTTGTTTTGTTTAATCTTAATCTTGCCTAATTTACTGTAGTAATTGTTATAGTTTTTAAAATTTTAGCTTTCAGATCCTTTTGGAGTTAATAAAATTGCTATTAATGTCTATAAATAAATATGTAGAGTAAATACTGTGTGAAGTTTCTTCCAACTACCCTCTTCTGGGAGTGCTTGAAATTGGAGGTCTTAATGTGAAATTTTAAAAAATACTATTTATTTTTAGATAATTGTAGTTTCACATCTGGTTTAAGAAATAATGCAGAGAGATCTTGTTTACCCTTTGCCAGTTTTCCCCAATGGTAACATCGCGTAGAATTGTGAATTTCTAATTCTTCCTGTGTTTATTATCCAGAATCCTTCTATAACAGGGTTTCTCAAAAGCGTGATCCCCAGACTGCACCATTAATATTATCTGATGATTTGTTGGAAATGCAAATTGTTGGGCCCTACTGCAGAACTATATCAAAAGTTATGTGGGTAGGAACCTGTAATCTATGTTTTAACAAGCCCTCGGGATTCAGAGGCACACTGAAGTTTGAGCATTTATTGTATAAGAACTCTTCTTCATCAGCTATTGGTGACTGAAATACAGCCCATATAGGCAAAGCAGGATAAATGCTTAAATTTTCCCCTTTGTCAACTGAATTAATTCTCTAGCAACTTCTTTTTTTTTAAGTATTTTTGTGAATTTATGGATTTTTATATGTTTGTGTTTTAGACCGTTGTAGTCGTTCTTTTTGATTCTCTTTAGCCAGTGCCAGCCTCTTGGAGTGTCATTTGTATCGTAGTTTTTAAATAGCTTTCTTGCTTTCTGTCATGACAAGATGTTCCAGGCTTATCTTATATATTTTCTTCCTTTAAAAAAGTGTAATCTCCCATTTTATTGTGAAGTAATTGACATACATCACTGTATAAGTTTAAGGCGTACAGCATGATGCGTTCTTTCATATTTAGTGAAATACATTTCCTGCTTTTATTGGCAAAGTGTTATTCAGGGACCACAGTATGGGTCCTGGTATTGCTGATTAATTTCAGTGCATTTCTTTGAGTGTGTGTAATAATCATTTTAATAATTGTTTTTTTGTTGGTAAATAGGGATAACTTACCTTGTAGGGTAATAAACTTTTAGAGCAGTGCCTAGATCATAAGAAACTAGTCAGTATTATTTTTTAAATAGTCTTTTTTTTTCCACATAAGTTTTCAAATCTTTTGTGTGTGGTATTTTTGTTGTTTGGTTTTGTTGTGTTTTTTGTTTTGTTTTGTTTGTTTTTTAGGTGAGGCAACACTTGGTTGACCTCACAGATTGCAAAGACCTTGTCAGCTTACAATCCTTTATGTTTTATTTTTTACACCTACAGCACCTGGTCTTCCTAGGTGGTCTCCCATCCAAGTACTAACCAGGCCCGACCCTGCTTAGCTTCCAAGATCAGA
>NW_011888784.1:14351366-14393470 GCF_000151845.1 Pteropus vampyrus
GTAATCTATGTTTTAACAAGCCCTCGGGATTCAGAGGCACACTGAAGTTTGAGCATTTATTGTATAAGAACTCTTCTTCATCAGCTATTGGTGACTGAAATACAGCCCATATAGGCAAAGCAGGATAAATGCTTAAATTTTCCCCTTTGTCAACTGAATTAATTCTCTAGCAACTTCTTTTTTTTTTTTAACTCCCCAGGTAATTTTTTTTTTTTTTTTTTTACACCTACAGCACCTGGTCTTCCTAGGTGGTCTCCCATCCAAGTACTAACCAGGCCCGACCCTGCTTAGCTTCCAAGATCAGATGGGATCGGGCTTGTTCATAGTGGCATGGCCATAGACTTAAAATATTCTTAAAAGTGCAAAATGTTTTAGTCTCAGTCTCACTCTAGAAGCATAATGTGAGTAAACTGTGATGTGTATTCTTACAGAACTCTTACCGTTGATATGTCTTTTATCGTGGTCTAATGGTCTAAGATGAAGTTTGTTTTTATCAAGATTTTAAAAGTTCATTTGTTGTATATACCAAAATCAAATCATTTCTAAATTATTTCAAGAACTCAAATTGCCTTGGCCTTTTAGAATGAGAAAGATATCTGGGCCTAGGTGGAGTTTGTTTGTTTTACCAAACATTGAAACAGGTTAAACTATGAGTAAATAAATGGACCTGCAGGACAAAGTAAATTGTTGGGGCACCAAGTCAGTATTACCCAGAAGCCTTTTTCAGCATGTAGGCTTAAGTTAATCATTTAATATCCAACTCGTGTATTTCCCTTTTATGACTTAATTTTTTGTTGCTAACTCTTGACAGCTCCCCGCCGCCAAGATGCTTTCTTGATCTTCAGCAAAGTAGAACTGTTTAATTGTGTATCTATGTATGTGTGCAACTTAACCTTATGTCTTAGATATCTTTTCATATGAATATATAAATCTTTATCTCATATTTGAACAGTTTTAGTGTATTGGATTGTATAGATGTACCATGATTTGTTTAGTCATATCTTTCTTGATGTTATCATGAATCTCCTAAGTGATTCCTTTGTGCATTTATGGGAACATGACAGTAGGATAAATTTCTAGAAGTGAAATTTGCAGAGTTGAGGGATTTGTGCATTTACATTTTTTATAGATATTGCCAAGTTATTTTTCTAAGAGTTTGCCCTAATTTATTTTAACTACCAATGTCTGAAGATATCTAAAGGTGATACTCTTAAAAAGGTGATACTGTTAAAATAGATATCCTTACCTATTTTAGTTAGTATCAGACTTTCATCTTGATCAATTTAATAGGTAGAAAATGATAATTGGTTTTAATTACTTAACATTTGAGTTTCTTTGACCTTCTCATTCACAGCACTTGTCCATTTTTATTAGGTTATTGATTTTTGAGAACTCCAGAATGGAGGTGGGGAATAAAATATTTGAATTCAATGCATTGAAAATAAGCGACAGCAGTTAGATCTGTAAGAAAGTTTGTCTTCCTGAATTTGAGGTTTCTGAGAGCAGTTTAATTTTACATATGTTCCCTTTTGTGGCTATGCAGGACAAGGTTAAGACCAGAAGCCAAGTTAGTGGAACAAATAATTAAAGGCACAGGTCTAGGCCAGAATTTATTGACCTAGTAAGTACTGCACAAATTCTAAATCACCTGCTAGGCTTCTTTCCATAGATTGGTAGGTGAGAATGATAGTTGTTGCTTTAACTGGAACTTAGTTTAGTTGGGAAGCACTTGATTAAATAAAAACAATTATAGTTGGGATAAGTGCTTCATAGAAAAAATATGGGGTGCTCTGAGAGCATATCAAGGCTGCCTAACCTATATGTATTCGGTGGTCAGGGACAAAATAGAGGAACCCATTTAATTGAGATCTGAAGGATGGATAGAAGCTGGGAAAGTTGGAGGACTAGGAGTAGTGGGCATGAAGAGAGTAGTGTAGAGAGTGAAAACAGACCTGTTTGGGCCTTTGGTTCATGATAATGATTTAAAATGTTATTTGGAGAACAGTAGAAAATCTTTGAGGGATTTAAGCAAGGGATGGGCTGCCCAAAGTGAGGCATCCTTGCTGTGGTACAGGAATACACCGGCTCTATCCAGCTTCCACGCACCTCAGCTATTAAGCAGCAGCTGGCTATGTCTGACTGAACTGTTTATCATGTTTGGGCAGATAAAGTCCATTTAAGAAACATATGTTGATTATGTACTTTCTGTGGCAAAGAATATTACTGAGTTAAAGTAGATTCTGCCTTACAACCACCTATCCCTGTATGGAACATGTCTTCTAGTCTGTAGCAATTCACTTTACCAAGGAAGTAAATGAGGCTGTCCAACAGTTAATAAATCTTTACTAAATTTTCGTTTCAAGATAATGACTTTCTGCTTGTCTTCTATAAGACCTACAGTAATGGTTATTGTTATGTGTGTACCTGCACATGTATGTACATATACTTCTTCAATTTTTGCTGCTTCTGTGCATGTCGAGGACTTCTTGAAAGAGGGTTCTTGTATTTCTGAGGTAACACAATACAATTTTAGCTATTTGTTGTAGTTATCAGCATCATCGTCTATTGTGGTTTTAAATTTCAATCGCATGGAAACCTGGGTAATTACATTAGATTATGATATTCTGCATCATAGCAAAATCAGTGGGCATGTGACTTGTGCAGTATAAGAGAATAAGTAATGATCCTACCACTTTCTGGTTATGAATAAATAAAACATGATTATGAACTGATCATGAATTAGTGAAACTAGATGGCATTTCTGTAAGCCTCTGACTGGCTAACTTTGTTTCATACTGTTTATCTAATATTTCGGACTCCTCTTTTTGAAACCTGTAATTGCCTTTTTATTTGACTTTTTTGTGAATTATGTCACTTTCTTATTTGTGTGATGACTGAACTTGTATTGCCCTTTTAGGCAGATATGTTCAACTTTTTAGGCGGTACTATGTTTTTATATGTTGTCTAGCCATATTTTTTTTAATAGTTATTATTTGTGTTTCGATGTACCTGTTCATACAGAAGGCTCCAGGAGGAGGGGCTACACTTAGTATCCATAAGAGTTTAATATTTAGTTTAGAGCAGTGAGTTATAAGAAAATGGTTCATCACAATATAAATTTTGACTGGTCTTTATTTGGCTTATACTTTATTGGTACAAGTATAGCAGTATGCACGCATATAGACACACTGGGATATAATAATATTTTTAATAATTGCTTCCAATGTTAGCGTGATATATCAGTGGAGAGAAGGATAAAAAATAAAAAAGAACTAACATTATTAGAGATTTGACCTATCGTGCGGATTTCTGTGGAGCTTGCAAATTCCTTATTGAACAGGAAAGATTATTGTTGGTCTATTCCCAGCGTGATCCCTGACACATGGCAGACATTAAATAAATGCAAGTTAAATTGATTTGAAGATTGGGAAAATAGATATCTTTATAAGGAAACCTGTGAACAGCAGAAACAGGAATTAACTAGTTTAGACCCATTATTGAGCCTTATATTCTATTACCAACAGAGTTCTTTTTTTAAGGATTTATAAAATAGCTTGTTTGCCTTTTCTGTTAGCTTTGTATGTTTTAATAACAATTTATGGCTCTATTATTTTGACAATCATTTTCATGATTTTCTTCCGATATTGCTTGTTGTGGTTAATTGAATTAATATTTGCTCTACATAAAAGTACACAGTTTTGTTTTTGGTTTTTGTTTTTGCTTTAATCCTTGTCTTACCCCTCAGGGATAACCAAACAAAAAATACATGCAGTTCTGTGACTCTTTTTCATACAATATATTGTGGATGATGTATACCTTTCTTATTCCAAATAGTAACTGCACAGCATTGCATTGTAGGTCTGATCCAAAATTTCTCTTTTTTTCCCTTTTTTTAATAATATATTTTTTTCAATTGTAGATGGCATATAAGATTATATTAGTTTCAGGTGTACAACATAGTGATTAGACATCTGTATATCGCATGAAGTGATCACCTTAATAAATCTAGTACCCATATAATCCCGTACATAGTTATTATAATATTATCGACTATATTCATTGTGTCCTTCATATCTCCATGGCTATTTTGTAACTACCATTTTGTATTTCTTAATCCCTTTCTCCTTTTTCACATACTCCCTCAACCCCCCTCCCATCTGGTAACCCTCAAAATGTTCTCTGTATCTGTGAGTTTGTTTTTGGCTTTTCATTGTTGTTATTTATTTTGTTCTTTAGATTCCACGTGTATGTGAAATCATATGATATTTGTCTTTCTCTAACTGACTTAGTCCACTCAGCACAATACTCTCTAGGTCCATCATGAAATATCTTTTCCCATCCCTTGCAGTCTGTGTGTGTCTCAGTCCGATGTGAATCTCTTGTAGGCAGCATTTGAGTGTCTTGTTTTCTTATCCAGTCAGCCACCCCATCTTTTAATTGGAGCATTTAATTATTTTTTTATTTGAAGTACTTGTTGATAGATATATCGTTATTGCCATTCTTTATTCATATTTTTGATTCATTTTTTTTTCTTAAGGAAGTTCCTCCATCATTTCCTGTAATACTTGCTTGGTGGTGATGAACTCCTTTAGTTTTTCGTGTCTGAGAAGCTCTTTAACTGTCCTTCAGTTCTAAATGATAGCTCTGCTGGGTAGAGTAATCTTGGTTGTAGGTCCTGGCTTTTCTTCACGTTGAATATTTTGTGCCAAACCCTTCTGGCCTGCAAAGTTTCTGTTGAAAAATCAGCTGACAGTCTAATGAGTGCTCCCTTGTAGGTAACTAATTGTTTTTCTTTTGCTGCTTTTAAGATGCTCTCTTTATATTTAACCTTTGGAATTTTAATTATGATGTGTCTTGGTATGGGCCTCTTTGGGTTCACCTTGTTTGGACATTCTGCGCTTCCTGGGCTTGTATGTCTATTTTCTTCACTAGATTTTCTTTACCAGGGAAGTTTTCAGTCGTTATTTCTTGAAATAGATTTTCAATTCTTTGCTCTCTCTCTCTCCTCCTTCTGGCACTGCTGTGATGCAGTTCTCGTTGTGCTTGATGTTGTCCCAGAGGCCCCTTACACTGTCTTCATTTTTTCTGGATTTTTCTTGTTGCGTTGTTAGTGGATGCTTTCTACTACCTTATCTTCTAAATCACTGATTAGATCCTTTGCTTCATCTAATCTACTGTTGATTTCCTCTAATGTATTCTTCATTTTAGTTATTGTATTTTTTATTTACAACTAGTTCTTTTATATGTTTTCAATCTCAGTTTTTATGTTTTATATCTATTAAAGTTCTCACAGAGTTCATCTACTCTTCTCCTAAGTTCCTTGAGCATCTTTATAACCAGTGTTTTGAAATCTGCATCTGATGGATTGCTGTTTAGTTCTTTTTCTGGAGCTTTGTTCTGTTCTTTCATGTGGAACATGTTTCTTTGTCTCCCCATTTTGGCTGTCTCCCTGTGTTCGTTTCTATTTATTAGGTAGGGCTCCTAAGTCTCCTGGTTTTAGTAGAGTGTCTTTATTTAGTAAGTGTTCTGTGGGGCCTAGTGGCAGTCTTCCCTGGTCACCTGAGCGAGGTGCTCAAGATGTGTCCCTTGTATGAGTTGTATGAGTAGTTCCACTACCTCCTTCCTGATGTAGTGGAGGCTTGGTTGCTGTTTACTCTTCCATGGGAGGGATTGACCTTTGGGCTGATTGGTTGTGAGGCTTGGTCGATGAGGGGCTGACCTTATGAAGCAAGATTCACTTTAACAGGGCTCTGGTGCCTGCCCAGTCTGCCATTTGGTTTTGTCTTCCTTGAATCCAGCCCTGGGTGATATTCCAGCTCTGATGTAGGTCAAAGCAGGCCACTGGGTATGCCAGCCCAAACTGCAGGCCAAGTTCAGCTGCAGCCTATGCATTTCCCAGGCCACCTGGTAAGAGATACCAAGCAGTCCACAGATAGCTGCCACCATGCTGGGGTTATAGGTGTCTCGGGAGGCCAAGCCAGAAACCTAGGCTGGCTGCTGCTAGTGCCAGGCTTGGTGCTGCTCAGCAAGGAGTATGAGGCACACAGAGGCCAAATGCTGCTTCTTTGGGTTTTGTGAGCCTTTGAGAGATTTTTAGAAAGTCCGCAGCATGAGCCGAGCCAGACTATTTGTATGACGTAAACCACTGGAGACAGCTTGGGTGGGCCCATGATTTGGGAGAGGCGGAGCCTCAGAATCCTCTGGGCAGAGCGACCTGTGTTATTCTGGTTGGTGGACACTCAGGTATGGCGGCTGCCTGTGTCTGGTTCCTGGGAGTGGGGAGGGCTTAACCAAGGAACAGTGGTTATTCCTAGCACTTCTGTCTGGGACAGAGCCACCCTTCGGCCCTTGTCCTGAAGCCTAACCACTCAGTGTCTCCCTGTATGTCCCTGGCGCTCCTGGAACAGCTGTCTAGTGCTGGAGCTCAGAGCAAGTGAATCCATAACGGAGTAAAGCCCAGGCGTGGGCCCTTTAACTCATTTTGCCTTTAGGAGAAAAAAAGTGCAGCTTATTGCCAGCGTTAACTTAATTTTACATAAACACGCTTTTTGAGGCTGAAGCAAATCTGGTTTTCAATGTAAAAATAAAATATAAAAACTGTTCTTGAAGTTATTGCTAAACAGAACTTGCCTCTAATCCTAATGAAACAAATGTGTACATAAATCGGATTCATTAAATGAATCTTCGGCTAATAACTATTTGAGAATGATGTTAATTAATATCATGTGTAGGAATGCTACATTTTCTAGGATTGGACATTTTCAGGCATCAATAATTACTATATTTTGTAAATGGAAATACCACTATTAAAAACAATGCTGTAAATAGAATGATATTGTTTGTTTCTAAAGACTATTGATGTACTAGAGCGATGTGAAAATAATAATAAAAAAAAGAAGATATGTGACAAAATACGGGGGGAAGAAGAGGACGATAATCTGAGTTATCTCCGGGTAAACGCTGCTGGTGAGTATTCTCGGGGCAAACAGGAAATGGGTTAAGAGGAACGTCTGTGACTGCTGCAGCCCTCCATCTCACTCAGCCACAATCTCCACTGGTTTTCACAGCCAGAGGTTTGGGGGACTTCTCTTCCCAGCACTTGAACCCTCGATGTGGAGCCCAGTGTGGGGCCAGAACCCCTCGCTCTTCAGGTGGGAGAGGGTCTACAGCCAAGGTAACCCTTTTGATTCTGGACTGTCACACACTGTCATGGTACTGGCACTTTTATGTCTCCGCCTCTCCTGCCTGCCTCTTATGTATGTACCCTAGTTGTAGGACTTATGTTCAGCCAGACCGCAGGCAACTCTCAGTTAGGGTTGCTCTATAGTTTTGTTGTAATTTTGGTGTGGTCACGATTGGAGGCATGCACAGCATCTAGCTTCTAGGCCATCTTGGCCAGTCTCAATGTACACACCGTTTTAAATGGAAGTAAGTTTTTTTCCCCTGAAAATTTGAAAGTTATACATTATAGCAGTTTCTAGGTATTTTTCATATTTTATCTTGGGTTCCACAAAGGAAAAAAAATGAAAATAATGTTTTGGTATTGGACCACATACCGAGTCTATGCTCATGGTACAGAGTTGTCCTTCAGAATATATTTTGAAATCTTGTAAATTTTTACTTTAACGTACATTGTAGAAATTATTTTGAGTTATTTTAAAGAGATTAGTAGCCTATGAATTTAAAAAATGTTGTAAAATACATATTTTAAAATTTTTGTGGTAAAATACACCTAACAAAATTTAGTATTTTAACCAGTTTAGTGTTAGAAGTACATTCACACTGTTGTGCAGCCATCATCACCATGCATATCTAGTATTCTTTTCATCTTACACAGTTAGAACTCTACACCCATTAAATAGTAACTCTCCATATCTCCCTGTTCCCAGCCCCTGTCAGCCACCATTTTGCTTTGTCTCTCTGAATACGATTGATCTAGCTACCTCATGTCAGTGGAATCATACAGTATTTGTCTTTTTATGACTGACTTATTTCACTTAGCATAATTTCTTCTAGGTTTATCCACATTGTAGCAAGTTTCAGAATGTCCTTTCTTTTTAAGACTGAATAATATTCTGTTTGTGTAAAGACTACATTTCTCTTATCCATTCATCAGTTGATGGACACTTGAGTTGCTTCTACCTTTTAGCTCTTGTGAATAATGCTGCTACATTCTGAAATATTTTGATTGAGTTGCTACTTAATCTTAAAAGGTAACATTCTCTTTTTTCATGACAGTAGGCATAGTCTAATTGTTAAGAGGGACTGCTTTGGAATTGGGTGTTTTGAATTCAAATCCTGGCTGATACCTTCCTGGCTATTTCACTGTGGGCACTATCTTTTTGATGTCTGTTTTTCAACTGCCAAATGCAGATAATAATGGCACCTTACATTATTTGGATTAAATTAGGTAATATATATAAAGTACTGAGAATAGTGTATTACACAGTAAAAGTTCAGTAATTTAGAAAAAAGTAGTCCATTGGTGTAGGCACCTAAAAGTACTGCAGGGAGTCTCCCAATTAGGCAATAATAATAAAATTTTTAAATTTGAGTTTTTAAACCCAGTTTAATGATGAGAAAGCAAATATTTGGATTAAATAATAGCAACCTTTTTGGGGGGTGGGATTTTCTTTGGGCAGGGTAGATAAAAAAAAGAGTGTTGAATCTTGGAAAAGTACAGTTATTACCATCTTCATGGGAAAGGGTCTTGGTACCTTAACCAGTTGTACTTTTTGGGTTATCTAACCAGGCAAGAGGTGGAAGAATCAGAAGGTGGTCTCTTACTACAGTTTCTTCCTCATCTTTATTCTGAGCCTGTGACTTTCAAAAGCATGAAAAGTTGTGGGTGGCAGTTTTAGACAGGCATACCAGTTTATACAAAGGACAGCACAGGTTTGTAAAATCTAATCAGTTGTGACTCAGTATGTTACAGTCTCTTGTGAGAAGGTTGGGTTGCTAGTTTTCCCTCAAGGAAGATGTGAACTCAGAAGTGTTTTTTAATATGTTGAATGCTTAAAATTTAAATCTAATACTCAAATCTAAAGGTCCAATTGCATCCTGCCCAAATTTTTGACTTAAATCCAATAAGCTACCCCACACGAATAGTGCACTGGGTTATCAGTTCTGACTGTAAATCTTCTACATCGTAATGTGGATGCCACAAAGTATGATGTTTCTGAATATAATTGTATGACAATGATTTAAGTTTAATTCTAGTAAAATTATATTATGAAAATAGTATAGAAGATTCTGTTTAACTAACTTTATGTATATGGATCTCGTTTGAGTTACATTCAATACTACTATGCCACTTAACATGGTAACCAGTAAAAATGTATTCTGGCCCACAACTGTTGAAATCTTATCTGCTCTTCTAGAAAGATGACTTATGCCTATAGAATATAATGAGTAGGGACATGTTTTTGTCAAGATGAATTCAGTTATTTAAAGGTCATTGTAAACCAAAGGGGGAAAAAATCTAAACTTTACCCCTCTGGTCTCCTTAACATTTACTCTTATTAGCTTGGCAAATATTTATTTCATAAACAAAAAATATGTAATCGATTGATGTCTCTTTCAACCGGTTTCAACATGTTGTACCCTTTTTGTTTCACAGTAACTTAAAAATTGGTGTTTAAATCAACATGGACATTAAATGCAATTTAGGGTTTAGGGTGCTATCTTAATAACATAACTAATCACCATCTTACTTATAAATGGCTGTATCTCATATAGTGCTTACTAGTTTTAATAAAATTTCATACAGGATAGAGTCACAGAGGTGCATTTTTACACAGATATGAGGATTTCAGTTTGTAAAACTATTTGAGAATAGCGATAAAGCTAGCAATCAAGAAAAAGTAGTTTGGGTGACTTAGTAAAACTGCAAGGAAACGAAAAGATACATCATTGACTACCTCTGCCTCTTGAGTTCTCTTTTTTCCTCACATGATTGATCTCCAGAAACTATAGAGTAGTTATCTTGGTGAATAAAAGAATAGTGACTTGATAGGTTTGGTTATAGAATGAAAAGCTAGAATTGAACATAATAAATAAAGGTTAGGTTTTGTAGTTCTCAAATTGCTTAATTCAGGTATTGAGAAAGTATGTCCAAGTTAAGTGAGGATATTTTAAGTAGATTTAAATTTTTTATTTTATTTTATTTTTCAGCCAAACCAAACAGAAAGCTTACTTTTCTCTACCTAGCCAATGATGTCATTCAGAACAGCAAAAGGAAGGGGCCGGAGTTTACAAAAGATTTTGCACCGGTTATAGTGGAGGCATTTAAGCATGTTTCAAGGTATGATAATTGTTTTGAGTATTAGCTAATCTGTTTTAAATGCATAATATGTCCTTTTGCTAAAATTTGCCTTAAGCCATAAAATAAAAACAAGGGAATGTACTTCTTTGAAGTTTTCATTTGAAAAGACTTACCTATAAATGGCATTTGTAAATGTTTTGAATATTTTGTGTGAAGGAAACTTTTTTGAGCTGTTGCTAAGTTAGGCATTTGGAGTGCTTGTACAGCTTTCTTTAAAGAGACCAAAACAACTGCCAAATTGGAAAAAAATTTTATTAAGAATGTATGAAGGTGTTAAATTGAAATTTTGCGTGCTTATAAAGATATCAGTCTTACAGCTGATATTTCTGGATAAACTTACTACCTTTTTTCATCAAATTGTTTATAATGATTTTAAAGTTTTCTAGTGTGTAGGTATATGTCATAACATTTTTAAATGCTTTGGAAATATAGAATATTTATTTAAAAGAATCATAAACCTGTTGACAAATTACGCTGCAGAAAAATTCCGAGGGTAGGAGTCTGTACTTCAGCTTATGCCCTTTTTAAATGTGTATTTCTAAACATATGCAAATATTTCATAGATTACTGGATGAACACTACTGGGATAGACTATTAAATCAGTCTAAGTTATAGAATTCAATGGTGAATGATGGTTTGTATTGAACAATTTAAAGACGAAAATGTACTAGCCGTATGCCTTGTCGTTTTAGTCACAGTGGATGCATTTTTTAAAAATTAGTGTGAAATACTGCTGTATGCTACCTTCTTAAATAAATATTATTTATCCCTCAATTTAGATACTACTTTTTACCATCTTTTCAGATCCTGGTATATAAGTCGTAGAGTTCAGTCTTAGGCCCTCTTTGGGTGGGTGAGGCGTCATATTCTTGCCCTCTGTATTTATCATCCATATCCTAATAACTCACAATCAAATGGTACGATTGAGATGTTTTTTCTTTTAGACTTCTCTGTCCAATTGCCTATCAGATTTCTAGTTATATTCCTCCAAACATCTTAAACTTACTTTGTCTGATATTGAACTCATTATGTCCTTGCTCCCTGTCAAACTTGCTTTTCCTCAAGGTTTCATTCTCTCAGTGAATGGCACCTCCATCTATCCAGGTACTCAGTTGAGAAGTTAGGTGTCATCTTTAACCTTCTGTGATATTGTGATTTATAATATAGCACACTCTCCTTTCTTTCACTCCCCTTTCCCATATACTACATATAGTTCCCTCAGTTCTTTAGATTTCTTTCCATTCCAGTTACCATAATGTCATTTCTCTATAATTGCAGTCACTTCTAGTGTTGTTTAATCCTTTTAGGAAACTGTACTCAGAGTTGCAGAGCTGGTCATAACCCTCCCATGCCTTTGAATGATTCTCATTTGTCCTAGAGATCAGGTCTAATGTCCTGAGCAAGAGTTAAGGTATTTCTTCATGGCCCTGTCTACCTCTTCAGACTCCTGTCTCACATTTCTTCCATGCACATACTCTGTAGTCTACAGCTTAAGCTAACTGAACCTCTTTTCTTTCTGGCTTATGGCTTTTATATATGTCACCTCTCCTGAGAATTCAGTAAAATACTATTGACTGCCTACTGTGTGCTAGGCCCTGAGGATACAGTAATGAACAAGACAAAGATCTGTTCTAGTGGAGCTTGCATTTCAGTGGATAACACAGGTAATAACTAGATAACCAATTGAATATATATTATAATGTCAAAAGATAAAGACTATGAAGAATCATAAACCGGAGAAGGAACTAGAGAGTATGACGGTGCTCAGTTATATTATAAGATAAGAAATTACTATTTGGGGATGATGGCATTTGAACAGAGATTAAAGGAAATGAAAAAATGAGCCATGTGAGACAGCTCTATGCTAGGCATGTTTGAAAATCAGCAAGGAGATTCGTATGGGAGAAGGAATTTAGGGAATGTGGACTGAGAGATAGCCAGGAAGCAGAACATGTCCATTTTATGGCCCAGGATAGGGATATTGGGTTTATTCGTGGTATGAGTGGCAGCTCTTTGAAGATTGAGAGCAGTATGATTTGGTTTACGATGATAGAGAAATAGTGAAAGAGTAGAGTTTAGGAGACCAATGAGAAGACTGTTAAAAAATCCAGGCAAGAGATAATAGTGGCTCACTCTATGGTAATATTGATGAAGGTGGTGGGAAATGACTAGGATTAGTCTGTTTCCCACTTCCCTGTGTATCCAGTCTTCAGATCTCAGATTAAATATCAGTTCCTCAGATTCCCTTCCTGATTTCTTTTGAACCTGGGCCAGGTCTCTCTGTTATGCCTGTTTTTAACACCTTGTTCTCTTTTGTGGCATTTATAAATAATAGCTGCCATAAAGTTCCCATTTGTATCTCCCATGTCAAAGATGGTGCATTGATCAGTATTTGTTAAATAACTTTAAAAATCACCTATGAGAAATATTCCTTAACCTGATGTTCATCCCATATTATGTTTGGGGCAGCTTCTTTGTAAACCCCTAGAATCTGGGACTGACACCTTTATATTTTTAAAATAATTTTTTGTTTAATAATATGTCTATAATATGTCTGTAAGCTCTTTAAGGGAAGAAGGGAATATGTCTGTCTTGATCACTGCACCCCTAAACTGCCTATCACATAATGGTGCTTAGTAAACATTTGGACAGTTTTCTCCAGGGCATGAATGTCTGATTATATTTTAAATCACCATTGCCTTTTCAATAGCACTATGCATTTTTACTTATAAAAATAAAATATTTTTACTTTTTCTTTAGTGAAACTGATGAAAGTTGTAAGAAGCACCTTGGAAGAGTGTTATCTATTTGGGAAGAAAGGTCTGTTTATGAAAATGATGTATTAGAACAACTTAAGCAAGCTCTATGTAAGTATATAGTCTTTTATCATGATCTCTTCATTAAAATGTATTTTTTCATTAAAACTTAAATGTTCTTTCAATTCAGATGGCGATAAGAAACCTAGGAAGCGAACTTATGAACAGATAAAGGTGGATGAAAATGAAAATTGTTCCTCTCTGGGATCTCCAAGTGAACCACCACAGGTAGACGTTTTTTTCTGTTAAGGGAGTTATCATTATTATTACTTCATATGGCCACCAAGCTTTATTAGTTTCACTGTTTTACTGTTGTAAATTGATTTGTATTATTGTTCTCTGTATAAGAAAGAAGTTTCATGATTATTATATTTTCTGGTTAACAGATTGCTTATGTTTAATGAAACATGTTATGTATTTTATATTAGGCAGTCATGTTTCGCATAGATAGAGGATTTCTGATGCTTAATATGATTAGATCTGGTAAGATATCTACCATTTAAACAGTTTCTTCCTATTTATTTATTTAAAGTAAATTTATTGGGGTGACATGGGTTAGTAAAATTATATGTTTCAAGTGTACAATCCTGTAATATGTCATCTGTTTATTGCACTGTGTGTTCACCACCCAAAATCAAATCTCCTTCCATCACCATACATTTGACCCCTGACAGTTTACTTTTAAATAAATAAAACGTTTATTTGTTGTATGATTTAAGTACACTAAAAATTCCATTCCTAGAAATAAACACTGCCCTTTAAGTATTTTCGCTTTTAAACATTTAAAAATAAGTGTTAGAGTAACAAATACGTATTCATATAGTTATATGTAACTATAATAGAACCATGTAGTTCCATGGTAAAATAAGGTGGATTAAAATCATTAACTTAGTATTCCATGTCCTCCCAGATTGGTGTAGTATAGCATTCCTTAACCATTAGATTATTCCTTAAAGACATTTTAAACTTTTAATTATGTGGGCATTGAGTCTTAAAGCTTCCTCCTTCTATGTTTCAAACATATAGGAGGGACAGATAAAATTTTAAAGGAGAAAATGAAGACATAGCCATACTCTTAAAAGGTAAATATCATGGTGGGCTAGAAATGGTACAGAAACTTAATATGTGAGCTAGAGCCTGGTTCCTGCTGAGCTTTTATCTAGAAGCAGACATGGGTTGCCAGAAATTAGTATCCTAGAGGGTAACTAACAAGGACTCATAGTGCTCCATGGGAGTTGTAGGACTGGACCTGAACTCACTGCATGAAAACAGAGGTTGGGTGGAGCTCTTTTCCCCATGAAAGGAGCTCAAAAGAAATGTACAAATTACTGCCTAGAACTGTGGATTTATATCAGTATTAGCACTAGGGAGGCAGAAAGAATCTGTCAGGAATGCCAAAGCCCACCAGTGATAGCATTTTTTTGTAAGGGAATAACATAAAGAAAAATTAGTAACTGGCTATCAGTGTCATCTTAATATATATACAGAATTGATAATTTCCTGCTTTTCAAGTATGTGTGTAATTTCCTAGTGTTCCAGAATCTAGTTTTAGAGATTAAGGAAAAAAGGGAGAAAAAAGGAGGTGGGGTGGGGATGGAGACTAATAAAAATTTTACTCATTTTTCTTTGGACTGAATTTATAGACATTATAAATTGAGAGTCACCAGCAAAGACTTGACTTTCTCTCCTAATTATAGCTGGTAAATGAAACAATGCAATTTAAATATTCTAAAATAATTTCTATAGCGGTTAATTAAGCATTAATGTATATATTAGTCATCAGATATATGGAACTTTGTAATATTTTAATGATTTTATTAACCATAGAATAGTTGAAGATACCGTATTTAAACATACTCCAGAACTACATTTTCCTTTACTTTAATTGTATCTTTTAGAAATGGAATCTGGGAGACTCTTCTGTGTTGTGGTAGAAGATAATATGTATCCCCAACCCCCCAATATTCAATTTCATATTTAAAAATCCTCACGAATAATGATGATATAATGAATATATCATACATAAAACTTGTATTCTCCAGGTTGAAGTTATAGCCTGCCTTCCCTTTTACTGTTGTGTATATTCAGCATGTAAATCAATCACATCAATTTAATAGTCAGATAATTATTTTTATACTATCAATCTGTCTCCACCACTAGAATATGAACTCCTCATGGCCAAGGGCCATGTCTCATTTATATGCTCCCAATTTATATATTTCCAGTATCTAATATAGTGTAGCTTCTCTTCCTTAATGTACAAAAGAAATGGAGTGTCTTAGAAAGTAGTTTATATTTGAAACTTTGAACTAGTAAAAATCTCATAAGGGTAAAGAAATATGAAGTAAACTTAAAGACTTGTATTTGTTTAAGCTTCATTTATTTTGGTTCTAAAGCTGTATAACTTTTTAGACTCTAGATCTCGTTAGAGCATTACAAGATCTAGAAAATGCTGCTTCAGGTGATGCAGCAGTTCATCAGAGGATAGCTTCTTTGCCTGTAGAAGTCCAAGAAGTATCCCTACTAGATAAAATAACAGGTAAGAAGAGAAAACATGATCTGAACTTTTTTAGTGAGGGAACAGCATATGGCATTGTTTTTGTTGTGTAATAATTTTATTTTGTGCTTTTCTTAGATAAAGAATCTGGAGAAAGGCTCTCTAAAATGGTAGAAGATGCTTGTATGTTGCTGGCAGATTACAACGGCAGATTGGCGGCTGAAATAGATGATAGGAAGCAACTCACTCGAATGTTAGCAGATTTTCTTCGTTGTCAAAAGGAAGCCCTTGCAGAGAAAGAGCATAAATTGGAAGTGCGTAACCTTTTACTTCTTTAGTGCTTACTTAATATATTCTTTTTGGTAGGAATTTTAAAATACCTGAATGTTCCTGCATATTTTGCATTTTTTTTTGACATAGACCTTTTTAGACAGTGGCTCACAGGTAATCTACTCTTTCCGTTAATGAGTTTCTTTCTACTTGAATCAAATCAGCCTACCTAAGTAAATTTAGAAATTTGGAATTAGCAGAGTTAGTTGCATTTAAAATTTATTCTTATGAGTTTGAAACTTTATTTTCAAGAACAAAAATAGTGGTAAAATAGCAGTTGGTATAAAGTCTGGTGTTAAGTACAGTAAATTATGGTTGGACTTAATTAATTCCTGTTCTGAGTACATACAATCTTTCCAGTTAAGAAATTAAAAGACTTTGGGATATAGAATTTGTGTTGGATATGTTAGTCCCAGTCTCTCTGTTTCTCAGCAGTTCATCAGCTTTGCTCAGGAATGTAATCGTCACGTTACTTCTTTTTTTTTCACCCTTGAGTCTGTTGCTTAACATATTCTCACCCCACTCCCAGCTCATACAAACCCTTAGGTAAAAAGTAACGGCTTCTTTAAATTGAGTGATGATTGATACTGTTGATGGAAAGTCCGGAGGTGCAGGGGTAAAAATAAAAGAAAGAAACTCATATTTTCTATGAGCAGTGTAGCCATTGTCAGAAGTGCTTTTAAGAGAATCTTTCATTTGACTAGTTCTTGTTTAGATTGTTTTACTACTATAGCAATTTCTTATGTAGGAGAATTTCTAATTTGTCTGGATCTCTTTATTTAGAGACAGTTCTCTGAAATTTGTAGTTAAGCTATGATATTACCTCAATTAAGTTGCTTTTATTTATTAATGTTTAGTTCTTATTTCAGCAATCTCTGTGCCAGAGGTGGTCGCCATTTCTGCCTGTGAGAGCAGCTACTTGATTAAGTACTAGCAGCAGAGCTCTCGCACCACGAATTCTTACCTCTGAATTTAGCATTACTTGTTTTCAGTTTGTTCCTCCTCTGCTCACATATACACCCTCAGAGCGTAGTTGTTGGCACCATGCTCTACCTTTAGAGAGCTTGCCCAATTCTATTTAGAAAAGAAAAGATAGAATTTTTTAAAAAGATACTTTTGATAGTCAACTTGACAGTTTTCGATTTTGTAATGGAACTTTCCTTAAACATGTTGTTACTTGTTTTATTGTTAGCAGAATTAAGGGTAAGTAATGTCATACAATTTTTGTCTTTAGTCTTTGGTATGGTTTCTTTAACTTCTGTTTAGCTTCTGTTGCAGGTATTGGACATGGGCGTATCTTCTAACGGTGTCGTCATCATTAGCATATTCTTCCTGCTAAAAATAAATATCAAACTCCAAAGCCTGTATTGTCTCATGTTTTTGAAATTTGAAGACTGCAACTTTGTTATTCTATTTTATACTGCTTTCTCACTGGTTACAAAAATAGAATTTATGTTTGAAATGTAAGTGTAGAAAATAAATCAGTTACCACCTCCTACCTCTTCCAGTACTTTCCAACTAGATTTCATAGTTGGTAGTGATAGGTGGTAAGGCTGATGATAACAGCAATAACATTTACCATGTGTCAGGTACTATTCTAAGCACTTCACTATTTAAGTATTATCCCCATTTTAAAGGTAAGGAAACTGAGGCACAGAGATTAAATAACTTGCCCAAGGTCACAATGAGATAGTGAATTGTTTAGAACCCAGAGAATTTGCCTCCAAAAAGACATACTTGCTTTTCATTTTTATGTAAATTTAAGATTACAGCAAAACCCAGTCTCTTCAACTGTTTCTGCTTCCTCCTTCCTCAGAGGTAATCACTGTCTTGAAATAAAGCCTTCTAGGAACTTTTTTTTCCAGCCTGACTGGATTTTATCATAAAGAAATCACTTAAATTATGTTAAACATTTTTTACAAATAAAGAAATATTTAGGTTTTAGATAAAATAGGAAGTCATTCCATGGAACTCTTTGTAAGTTATCAATTATGACTAAGTCATGCCTTTGTCAGAAAATAAGGAAATAATTTGATATATGTAGACATTATTTGTACTAAGTGGCATCACTTTAAAGTTGAGACTTAAGAGGTCAAGATTTATACTTGCCATATCAGCTATGATATATCAGGTAGTTTTAAGGATCACACTTTTGAACATCAGCTGTGATTGACCAGGTAATAATGTGTCATTGTTTTTTGTTTGTTTTTTTTAATGAGACATAAATTTAAAGTATCAGTTCAGGAATTGGCTATTTCATATTTATTAAGGAGGCCACTATTTAAGCATTTGTTATGAATGAAAACAAATGTTTTTAAAACTTTTGGAAATTATTTTTGAAACTTGTGGCTAATTTTACCTGGTTATTAAGTAGATAATTTAAAATAGACTATGGATAAATCTAATTTATATTTAGAAATCTATTTCATAGATTACTATGGGAATCATATTTCACCATTCAGAAGCTGAAATTATTGCATAAATTATTATTCACCTAGATTATTACTTTAGAAGGTATTCATGGATAGAGAACATAAAATGACATTTTGATTTTGATGTTTTTGGAGAAGAGGCAATATAGAGATCAGAAATTCTTCCATATCTTTGCTCAATTTTGAATTCTTTTTTTCATGATGTAGTAGATATAATGGAACATGCTTTTATAAAATACCTATCTCATAGAACATTGATCTATTTTGAATTGCTAGGCTTCTATAGAAAATTGGTTTTCTGGAAATCCCAGTTTGATGGCCCTTAAAGGAAAAATCAGCCATAGTTCCAAGTTCTAAAATTCAGGATGGGAAAGCTGTCAGAGAGGACAGTGTATATATATCTTTTGCAGTCTTACATCAATATATTCAGATTTACCTCATTTAAAAAAAATGAGGGCATAGTATTCATTGTATGAATATTGTTTGTTTCGTGTATTTAAGTCTTTTTCTCTTCTCATGGTATCAGATTCTATCCATTGAGTTGCTTTTACTAGTTTTGTGCATTATATGTAGTACTATAGAGAATACCTGATAATATCAGGTTTGTATAGTTGTGCAAGAATCTCTGCAGGATTGATTTCCAGAAGTAGAATAGAATAGCTAGTTCAAAGGCAGTATATGTTTTAAGTGTTGATAGTGTACTCAAGCCCTCCAAAAGATTCTGCCTTTTTAAATTCCTTGCAGTATGAGTGTATCTTTTCCTGTACAATCTTGCCCACAGTGAATGTCAATGATCTTTTAAATTTTTACTTATAGGTTAAAAATTATTATTTTGTTTACTCAGTTTGATCATCTCAAACATATTAGCCATTTTATTTCTCTAAATTCCTGTATCTTTTCACTACTTTTCTGTTTGGTTCCAAGTTTATGTGTTAATAATTGTCTTTGCCGTTATAGATTCTGAGCTTTCTAGATATAATTAACCTTCTAAATTCATAACTATAAAAATACACTGCTATTTTTTTATAGTTTTTTTTTTCCTAATGTTATCCAGTAGGATTTTTTGTTTATGGTATGTATAATGTTGGGATCTGTTTGATAGTGGTAGTAAATGACCTCTCACCATTTATTGATTAATGATTAATGACTCAGTCTTTTGCTATGTTGTAAAATGCCATTTCTGTCACATAATTCCTACATATACATGGGAATGTAGTCCCTTTTTCTACTGGACCATTTGACTTACCCCCTCTAATTACACAGTAGATTTTTGTTTATATTACTTTTCGGTATTGTTTGCATCTATAATTTTAACTAATCATGATTGAGTGTATGAGTTTTTACTTCCCACTTATTTTATACATATTTTTCTTCAAATTTAATATTTTAAATGTCAGCATTTTGCTAAGGAGATCATTTTTATTAAATTATTTTTCAATTACAGTTGACAGCTAAGTAGGCACTTCTTAATTTACTTGGCCTCTTCCCTGTTTTCGGACATATTGTTTGCTTTTGTTGTCTGTACCTCTATCTGCTAGATAGTATTTTCCAGGTTTTTCAAGAGTGCTTACTTCTATAAAACTTTTGTTTTCCAAAATGTTTGTTACATTTTTTTTAAATGCTTAAGATAAGTTTTGTTTTGCGTGAGAAATTTAATGATTAGAAATTTCTGATGTCATGCTCTTTTAATATAGGAAATAAGAATGATTATATGTGTATATACACACACACACACATATATATATAGCACTAAAAATGCAGATTTAGAATCTATTGCTGAAGGTGTTATCTGCATGTAGCTTTTTGATGTTTATTGATTTATCATTTTACAAATATTATTCAAGAGTGTAGTTATAAGAATATGGGGAACTGATTCCATAATCATTCATCTGTGATTAGTTATTTCTTTACATTTTACTCTATTTTTCCATTGAAATCATATTGATTAAATTTAGAAATAATTTGATAAGATGGAGCTATATGGATTTTTCAGAGGAACATATGTAACTAGCTTCTTAATGGTTCCTTTTGGAGATCTGAATATTAAGTCTAAAATTTTTAATGGTTAATTTATTCGTTTTTGAAGAATTGTGTAATCTTTTACTTATTTTTGTTGATTATACGAGTAAATTTATTTTCATCATAGGAAAACTACATAAGCAAAAGGCTTAGGTACTATGTATTGGCTCCATGTATTTTGCATACTGTCCTTTTCATGTGATCTATTACAAGCATCATATGTCACTTTTCCTTCTTAACGTATGGATGTATAATAATTTAACTGCTGTGTGTTCTTTATGACTTAAGTGTTTCTATTGCTTTAACATTATAAAGAGTACTACAGTGAACATCTCTGTAGTTAACTCTTTACTCATATATTATTGTTATCTCTTGTGATAAATTCCTAAAGATGAAATTGCTGACTCATGTTAAAGACTTGATACATGTTACCAACCTGACTTACAGTAAGATTGTACTAGATCATTGTCTTTGATGATTCCCAAATATCATTATCTATAGGTTTTCTCTACTGGGCCATCCATTTTCTCCAGAGAAGTTAGATTTGCTGGGTAGATAACAGGGGATCTGTTTTCAGATCAGTGAGGTACTTCTTATTTTGTGTTTGGATCTCCAATTGCAAATCTTGGGCTTGGTTTCTTACCTCCATTTTTTGGCTCTATGGGACAAGAGTTTTCACTGACTGATGTAAAGATTTTCAATTAATCCTTATTGTCAACCTTAAGATTCACCATTACATTTCAGGGAGCTTGGTACCTCAAAGTTGTGAGCCTATCCAAAGTTTCTCAGGGTGAATTACATTACTTTTGGTCATTATCCCTTGTTTCAGTTCTTGCCATCTTTCAAAAGTTTCTTGACATATGTACTGTAGTTCCTTCTTCTCCGTCCTTGTGGGTTTCTGCCTTTATAAATTATTAATTTAGTGGCTTTTTGGAGGGAGTGGAGATAAACATGAGTTCAGCTTGTTATATAAATGGAAGACCTTTGGTGTTTTATTAAATAAAACTACAGTTGACCCTTGAACAACACGGGTAAGAAGAACTCATGTCTCATGATAAAAACTTTTCATTTTTTTCCATTACACTTTGGGATCTTATTTTAAACTCTATATGTAACCCAAGATCACTAGTCATGAGTCTCCATTTAATCTCTACTTGTACCATCTCACAAACATCCATTTTACTCTTCAAGCAGGTGAAGCCTGTTCTAATAACAGGGTTTTTGCTTTGCTAATGGCTAACAGAGTGGCTGGAATGCTCTGTTCCTGATCTTATCTGAGTTCCTTTTTTCATTCAGGTTTATGTTCATGTGTCACCTCTTCATAGTCCTTTACCCCTTTCATCTGGTTCCCCCTACTCTTTCTTTTGCCCCTTTCTCTCCCACTGTATTACATTATCATTCTGTTTTTTGTTTTTTATTTTTCTTTCATTGTACTTATCACTAATTGAAAATTTTTAAGTTCGAGTACTTATTTGTCATTTCTGCCAACCACTAGAATGCGAGGTCTATGAGAGGAAGAACTTTATTTTATTTTTCATGTGTTGGATCGTATGGTAATTCTATTTGCAACTTTTTAAGAAACCAGCATACCATCTATTTTACATTCTCAACAGTGCACAGGGTTCCATTTTCTCCACATTCTTGCCAGCACTTGTTTTTCTCTTTGTTGATAGTAGCCATCCTAATGGTTGTTCAGGTAGTATCTCATTGTGGTTTTGATTTGCATTTGCCTAATAATTAGTGATACTGAGCATCTTTTCACATGCTTGTTGGCCATTTGTTTTAACTTTTTTGAAGAAGTGTCTTTACAGATCCTTTGTCTATTTTTTAATCAAATTGTTTGGGTTTTTTTGGTGTTGTGAAATGATGGTAAAGTTTTAGGTTGATGACATTTATTACTAGAAAGAGTTTGGGCTACAGCCATGCCACCCTGAACAAGCCCGATCCCATCTTATCTCTGAAGCTAAGCAGAGTCGGGCCTGGTTAGTACTTGGATGGGAGACCACCTAGGAAGACCAGGTGCTGTAGGGATAAAAAATAAAAAATAGGGATTGTAAGCTGACAAGGTCCTTGCAATTTGTGAAGTCAACCAAGGGTTGCCTCACCTTAAAAAAAAAAAAAAAGTTTGGAGATCATCTAATCTACTTAGTCTGGAAATTATTCTAGAACATTTCCCAAAATATGTTAGGTTAACTAGCTTCTGCTTGATGTTTCTGATGCGAAGAGAGAACACTGCTTTAGAGTAGTCTTTTTCATTTTCTGGACAATTGCCAGAAATTTATTTTTTATACCTTTTTAAGAAATTTTGCACAAATATTCAATTTTGCACAAGTATTCAAATTTTGCACAAGTATTCATAGTATATATGTGTATGTGTTTGTACACATACAGAGACACACGTATGCACTTTCATGCATTGGGGAATATGTGGAAGATACCAAAAATCCATAATAAAAATAAAATCACAACCTACTATTGATATTGAATATGTATAATTTAGAATAAAGCCCTCTTAGTTTCTTTCTTCTCTTTCCTCCTTGCAGACCAGTTTTGTTTATAGGCTATTAAATCCTTTTATTGATATGTAAAAAATCATTTTATTTTTTAAATGTTTGATTATCATTATTCATGCATTTATCATTAAAATTTTTATTTGAAAAGTTATTCCAGTCAATTATATTGAAATAAAGGACAAAGGTATACAGGTCACAAAAGTAGTAAAAGGCCTTGCATGTTTGAGAGTAGCTTTCATTTCTGCTCACTCATGAACAATAGCTTGACTGAATAATGAATTCTTAGGTCACTTTTTTCTTTTGGTGTAGTTACTGTATTTTTTTCCCCTTTCCTACACATTTAACACTTTGACATATATCTAGGATATTGGTCTTTCATTAATTTTGCTTGATATTTAATGTACCCTTTTATTGGGAAGACCTAACTTGCCTTTTATTTTTGTTTCTCAATTTTTTATAGTTTCTCCTTAAATTTCTATTACATGTATATTGACTCTTGTGAATCTACTCCACATTGCTCATCTTTTCTCATCATTTTTTTCTCATTTCTATCATTTTCCTTTAGTATTTTCCATGGGTTTTGTTGTTGCTGCTGTTTTTTTGTTGTGCTTACAGCCTGTTTGTTTAATGTCGGGAGTGGGAATTGTTTTGTCAGAATTTTTATGGGTCTCTATTGAAAAAGGGACTTACAGCTTTTACTTGCCAGTTCACAAACTCTACAGCTCTGATTTAAGTCAGAAGAGAATGAGAGTTAGGGGATTTATTAGTGCTAGAGTTTTTTAAGTTTGCCAAGTCAGCCAGACCTTATTGGAACCTTGCCTCTACTTTGCCAGCATACCAGCCACACCATCTAGTACCCCTTCAGTTATCGTGGTCCCTGGATCTTCTGTGCTCCTGAGGGTCCAGCAGGCACAGTTTGCCTTGTTAAAGTGACTTACAGGAGAATCAGCAGTATAAATGTCCATAACAACTGTAAAATAAACGTGCCTCTGAAGCTTGGCAAAGTCTACAGGGGTATTTGGACCTATTTAATGCAAATATAAAATACTGTTTAATTAGCTACTGTCTACTTTTTATGTATTTCTTTGTTGAAAAGCTATATATTTTTTTATTGCTGGCAATGAGTACTTAAAGCATTTTTTGCTCCCTTTTACTCTTCCTAATGTGTTTAGAAATTATGCAAGTAAATATTTGAAAATATATGTTTAATGGAAGTATGGGCTCTGAGAAAGGAGCTAAGGATCAATTCAGTAAGAAAAGTAAAATATATAATGAGTCTTTACATTTTTTATTCTTTAATACATACTCCAGAGTACATCTTTTTGACAGTGTTGTACTGGCTTTTTTTTTTTTTTTTTTTTGCTTTTGCTAATTTTGGGACTACAGACCTCTTTTTTTTTAACATCAGCCATTCTTAATCTTGGATTTGTTCATCATATTCTCATATAATTAATTTGTTAAATATGTGCCTTTATTATCTTAGTGTTTCAGCCTGTAGTGTTTTTTACAGACTTGTCATTTCTTGTTTTGGCTCTCTTGGCTTTGTTTCTTCTGCAAAATTTTTAAGGATATATTCCAAGTTATAGATGAACATAATTTTATGTGTTGAAGATAGAAGGCCCAAAACACTGACCTGTGGTTAGAAATTTTTGTTGGCTGACTTTGGTTTTAGATCAGTGAACACTTTGAGAGGCAATTTAGCTTTGTGGTAGAGTAGAAACTCTGAAACTAGATTGCCTGTATTGAAATTCTGGCCTCACCACTTACTCAGTGACATTAGGCAAAGCATTTTACCTCTCTGTACTTCAGTTTCCTCGTTTGCAAAATAGGGATAATAATTACACCTGCTTTATATGGTTATTATGAGATTAAAATGAATTAGTGCTTAAAACTACCGAGCAAGTAAGCACTTCAGAAGTTCCAGCCCCAAACAAACAAACAAAAAAACTTGGGGGTTTTCTACCTTGCTTTCATCTGTCTTACCATTTAACCAGTGAATTTATGTCATATATAGGGATACTCTAAAAGAATGTAACATACCTGCAATATTTTAATATCTATAGTTTTCTCAGCAAGAAAGTGTTTATATTGTTAGCATCTCAGTAATTTGTACCTGGATTCCTAACTTCTTTAAACAATATGTTAATCACTTTTTGAGATTCTGACTTACCTGCATCAGGCATTCTTGTCTGTTGTTTATACAATTTGCTTCCTCAAAATTAGGTGCAGTATTCTTTGGTGTTCATTCTTTTGGTAGTTTTTCATGACTTCTTGGAAGTAATTATCTCAGAAATCAAGTTGGTCTAGGTGTTTCCTACCTTTTACTCCAGTGTTCTGAAATGTAATTGATTATGTTAAGAGACGGATTCTATTAAAGTGTGGTGTTCACATTATTTTTTTGCCTGACTTAGATTTTCACTCTATTCTGTAGAAAAAAACAAAAGCAGAGTAGATCCTGACCTTAGATCCTTTCTCAGTCTTAAACATTCTGCTCTTGACTTCTGTTTTAAGATATTAGACTGAGTGGCCACTTTTCTCTCCTTTTAGAACTTATAGAGAAGATATATTAAGATATAATAAATATATAAAACCTAGTTTAGTCTATATCATATAACTATGTAATAAAGATGTATATAAATATTATGGTACATATTTATTACATAAATTCAATATATAAAGGTAGCTATAATGAAGATAGGGGTATAAATAGAGAGTGGGATGAAACGGGGACAGAAATGAAATAAAAAGATAGATGAAATGGAGTGGTTGAGGTGAAATGTAGAGAGATAGCAGCTGCACTGTTAAATAGGTGACTAGCCATATGTGCTAATGAATTAATATAATTTATAATTTAAATTTTCAGCACTAGCCATCTTTTAAATGCTCAGTAGCCACATGTTTTGGCTACAGATAGAGAACATTACCATTGTCACAGAAAGTTCTTTTCATAATGATTGATAAAGATTGTTTAAAAGATAGGTATAGAAAAATGGAAAAGTAAATATATAGGAAATGAAGAAATTATATTTACTATGTATGGTATATGTAATATCTCTGCCCAATAAGGGAAAGAATGCTATGAATGCCCCCTAAATGACTGTATTCTTAGAAGGTGGATTACTGACAAATCTACATATACTCTCCTAAAGGCGGGAGCATTCACACAAATGCTCTATGCCCAGAAGTGGAACACCGGGAACCAGGAGGCTGGAACAACACATACTGACTAAGGGTGCTGCAGGAAACAGGAGGATCAACTCCTGTGCATCCCTCCTTGTTGGGCCAGGTAGCAGTGGTGAGGAGTCTGTGACTGTATGGAAGCTTGGAGCAGAGGGAACGGGCAGTGTCCCCTCCAGGCCCAGGAGTAATGAGGATCATCTTGTCTGGAAAACTAAGTGCTGGTTTAATCCATGTTAGATCTTGTCCACTTTACTGATAATCCAAGGAGATAGTACATTTAGTCTGTAGTTATATAAAGATGACATCACTGGAGCCACAAAGCATTTCGTAAAGATAATACAGCAGACTCAGAGGGAAGAACTTTTTCCTAGGAAATAGTTAATAGAAAACCAACACAGTAATATAAACTACTGAAAATGCCTAAATACCTGGAGATCCTGCCCCAGCCCTAATGAGTATCCATCAGAAAACAGGGTGTCCTTACAGCCACATTTTGAAAAGCTCTCTACTTTTTAATTCCAATTGACAAAGATATGTGTGGGAATTCTAGGCAAGTAAGCAAGGAAACAACAGAAGCAATGGCATCAAAGCCATAATGGCTGTGAAATAAGAGCAGACAAGAGTGGAACAAGTGAGAAGGACAGGTTTTGGAAAAGTGAAAGTGCCGATGAAGTTTAAACTTAATGTAGTAAGTTAATGCTCTATCTTTGCACATAATTTATTTCTAAAAATGAATAAAACTACTAAACTTTCGCAGTGAAGCCATATATGGGACAATTTTCCCCAGAGAGGTTTTTTTTTTAATTACAAAATTCCTTACTACAGTTTTTGATGGTTTTTAAGCCCCTTTTGTATTATTTGAGATGTAAAAATAGTAAGGACACAGACTAATTATTAGATATAAATAATGCAATTTCAAAGTATCATTTTCTTGGCTAAATAGGAATAACAGTCAAATTCTTCAAGTTGAGAATGATTTAGTTTTTAATGGATCGAACTGGAGATTGCGATGCTGATTTTGATGGCATTCCGATCATTTTTCCTTTAATCTTCTAAGCAAAAGGTGTAACAATTTTCCATGTTCTGTTGCCATTTCATGAAATATACAGAAGCAATATCCTAATCTTTTGACCTGTGAAATATTCTTTGCATTTGGATCACTGGAATTTTTTAATACTAAATTCCCAATTTAGAATTATAATATTCTGTTCTTATTTTTCTTAGTATGGGACATACAGTCAACCAGCTGAAGTCTAGGGAGTATCTCAGTGGACCTAAATATTTGCCATTTTTAGTATATCTGATTTCTATCTGTGTCTATTATCACAAGTATCAGCACACATAGAGTTCCAGACTGCTGTACAAAATTGAAACACTCACTGTAGCGTCGTTAAGTGGTAGCTTTAACCTGTTTGCTAACTAATGTGTGAAAGCCTGGATTTGGTGTCAAAAAAGCTGTTTAGGATTATCTGTCTATTATGTATATACATAGTGCATATTAGGTGTATTGATATGCAGTGTATATACATTTCACACAATGAACTTTGTGTTGGAGACTCCTGTAGATAAGGCAGAACAGAATTTCACGGTATGGTTGTAAATGGTGGCGGCGTTGAGTTTCCTTTGACAGTAGAACACAGCATGAAACCAGGGAACAAAAAGAAGAAAAAGATAAAGGACAGAAGGAAAACTGGGAAAAGCAAAGAAGATAGGAGCAAACAGTACAGCTTTCTTCATGCCTACCAGATCTAGTGTTGTGTCCCCTTCCAGCAGCTTTTTCCTTAACTAATCACTCAGCTGACCTTTTTCCCTTAACTAATCACCTAGATTAGTCTTGAGTATCGTCTTCAGGGAGAAGTAGAGCATCTGGATTACTAGTGCTAAGTAAAGTAGATTGAGTTCTAAATGTGAACTTGAGCTCTCCTGCTAGATTTCTTTCCACTTGCAATCCCATATTGCCCCTTTCTGACTAATCAATGAGTACTGTATCCCTCCATTTGAGCTTCTACACTTGTAATGAAAAAAAAAAAAAAAAAAACTTCATCAAAAAACTCTGCTCTTGAAGCCTCTGATAGCTTATTAGATTTTAGATTCTCAATTCTTCAGTCTCTTGAATGAAATCTCCCAATACTACATGTAGGAACGTTTTCATACATTATGTGCGTGAAAATTTACCAGTGTCTTTATACCTAATCTGAAACCCTGCTGTTGCACTTGAATGCCATTGTAGGGGAGATAATAATTTAAATTTTTATCATAAAGGAACAACTAATAGCATTTATTCTGTGCCAAAGTACTAAATATTAATCTGTTTTTTTGCCACTATATAAAGTGGATACTATTATATCTGTTTTACGAATGAGAACACTAAGGCACAGAAATATTAATACATTGAAAGGAAATTTGAAAAATACATTAAAATAAATACATTAAAATCACTTTGCTCTTGATAACATTTTGATATTTCCCTTAGTCTTATAAAATAGATTCAAAACAAAAATAGTTAATTTTTTTTAAAAAATGGTATAGCCATACTGTATGTACAGATTTACATCTTACTTGGACCTCTATCTTAGTCTTCAGCGAGTATGAGGTATGAATTAGAATAATGAGCAGAGAAGTTGGAGTTGTAAGTTCTAGAACTTACTGTATGAACTTGAAGAAATTGTGTAATATCATGTCCATTTTTTTCATTTTCAAAATGTGTACATCAAACCTAATTATAAGACCTATTCAAGCTCCAAAATTCGGTGTTTTTGACTTTTTCACTATTTCTTAGTTGGGAACTTCTAAGTACTTTTGTTTAAGTCAACTTTTAAAATCAACATGCAGAGTTTAAAATTTTCTTTTTTTGCCTTTTTTCCATGAAACTGTTTACCATCATAAAAACAATACATGTTTATTGTAGAAAATTGGTAAAATAATGAAAATTACAAGTTTAACCACTAAAAACAACTATTAATATTTTGATGTATTTTGTCCCACTCTTTTTTGGTTTAAATAGTTCTGTTTCATCTTTTAAAAAATGTTTGTGAAAGTAATTTTTTAACATAATTGGTCAGCATTTATTGTATCTTTGTTTCCTTCATTTTAAACAGGAGTGGAACTTTTTTAAAAAATGAGGTCCATTTGTCTACATCAGAATAAATAAGTTATACTTCTTGGACCTACTGAAGGAACTAAGTCTATTTGACACATTAGTGGATGGATATTTACTATCAGAATATTGGAAGTTATTTAATAAAAGTACCCATTACCTCTGTAAGGCCAGTTCTTTTAGTATGCCATTGTAATTGGAGGCGTGGTATTATTGGTAGCTATGACATCTAATTCATTTATCTGCTCCTTTCTTTTGAAGTAAGATTCATGTCAGAACTAGAAATTAAGTCTTGATCATTTTTATGTCTTCACACACATCAGTTCTGTTCAAGCAAAATGTAAACCTCTTATGTAGTTAAATCAATAAAATTTTAAGAGCCTTTTATATCATTTAGATTAACATAATCTCATAGAATTCTGTGTAAAGCATCTCCCAAACCTGGTCATGTTTAGATGAGGTTATAGAGAAAATCACTGCTTCAGAGCAAAGCCTGAACCATTCTTGGAAAATTCCTAAGAGCCAATCATCTTATTCCAATATA
This sequence comes from Pteropus vampyrus, assembly GCF_000151845.1. Classification (NCBI taxonomy): domain Eukaryota; kingdom Metazoa; phylum Chordata; class Mammalia; order Chiroptera; family Pteropodidae; genus Pteropus; species Pteropus vampyrus. Next base: position 14,381,119 of record NW_011888784.1, read on the forward strand.
AAGTAAATTCTTGGGAGTTTTTTAGGATTAATAAACTGTTAATGCATTTTAAAGTCGATAATTTACATAAAATGCACAAATAAGTAGGCAGTTCATCAGTAAACTTGATAAATTTTGATAACTATGTTTTGTATTCTAATTCCTAATGAGATTTTAATTACCTTTTGACTTGGAATATGTTTAGCCAAATGTTAGTATGATTTTTTAAAGTGTGGGTGTGTTCATGAAGCATCAGATAGATTATTGAATATGAGAAGAACATGAACATTCTTAACCTTTGAGTTGCCAATAGCTTTGAAAAATGCACACATGCAGAGTCAGACGGGCCCGGAGATGCTTCCGGAAGTAACATCATGATGGCTGCCCAAGGAGAACCCCAGCTTCAGTTCAAACTTGTAGTGGTTGGTGGTGATGGGCCTGGAAAAACTACATTTGCAAAATGTCATCTGGTGAATTTGAGATGTGGCTACCTTGGGTGTTGAGGTCCACCCCCTTGTGTGCCACACCAACAGAGGACCTAGCAAGTTTGATTTATGGGACACCGCTAGTCAGGAGAAATTTTGTAGACTGGGAGATGGCTATTACATCCAAGCCCAGTGTGCCATTATAATGTTTCATGTAACTTTGAGTTACTTAGAAGAATTTGCCTAACAGGCATAGAAATCTGGTACTAGTATGTGAAAACATCCCCATCGTGTTGTGTGGCAACAAAGTGGATATCAAGGACAGGAAAGTTAAGGCAAAATCAGTTGTATTCCACCAAAAGAATCATCAGTACTACGACGTTTCTGCCAAAAGTGACTACAACTTTGAAAAGCCCTTCTGGCTTGCTAGAAAACTAATCAGAAACCCTGACTTGGAGTTTGTTGTCATGCCCCACCAGAGGTTGTCATGGACTCAGCTTTGGCAGCAGAGTATAAGCAAGATCTAGAGGTTGCTCAGACAACTGCTTTGCCAGGTAAGGAGGATGACCTGTGAGAAAGTGAAGCTGGAGCCCAGTGTCAGAAGTCTAGTTTTGTAGGCAACTGTCCTGTGATGCCAGTGGTACAGCGTGTTTGCCACTTTCTTATATAGCTAAGCAGAACATGTAATTTTTGGGATGCTGAAGGAGATGAATGGACTTCAGAGTGACTGCGGCAGTTCAATAAATACCTTCATTTTTTGGACCCACATATTTAGCTGTTTTGGAACGCAGTTTCCTCATTGAATTTCGAATATAAGATTGCTACAGTCAATCACAATATTCAGTGGTGAAACCTTATTTGTTACTGTCATTCCCATCATTAAGAATCAGAATAAAGTATTTCAGATATCTTTTTTTAAAAAAACAGCGCACATATGCACAGAAATTTTCTTACAACTTCAGTTGAATTAGAGCTGCCTCTGATACTCATGGCTCACAGTTTAATGGCCATTAGTCCATAACCAGTGCAAATTGAATGGGGTCATTGTGAAAATTGCATTGCTTTCATTATCCCCCTTTTGCTGCTTAAAAATGTCCAGTGTCAATTTCTATATTTGATTCCCCTAAACTAACTGCATCAATGTGATCAGGACCTGGTTTGGCATCACTTTATGGTAGAAAGCACTGATCATATAGCTGTTAGTCAGCAAGGTGACATAGCTAGTATAAACAGCGTTAAACTACACTAAGTTCAGAATATGGAAAGTAAATTCTGTTTCATTGGGTGCCACAGGAGCCAGAATGGCAAAGAAATGGAAACAAAAACTTTGGAGAACAGTTGAAGGAAATGGAAATCTCAGAGACCAAGCTTTGCATAAGATATATGCTGTCTGTCTTCAGATGCTTTGAAAGCTATCAGAAGAGTTGGATGTACATGAGGGTAGAACTAGGACCAGCGGATGTATTACATGTGATAAACAAGAGTGTTCTGCCAGTTAGAACTGCCTAAAGTGAAAAGACTTAATAATGAATTTCAGCCTCTGCCATTTACATCTACAGCAAACCTTAAACACAGCCCAACTCCTGGCTAGATTAATGTAAAACCTCACAATCAAAACTTATTTACCTCTGCTACTATTGCCTGATAATCATTTTCAGCTTTTGAAAAAATTACAAGGCATGCCAAAAGAAACAAACAATCTTGTATGATACAGATTTGAAATTAATCAGACCATTAATCAATACGTGGCAACGCTAATGGCAAAGTAGACGCCATGCAAAAACATTTAAGTAGAGAGGTGGAAATGGTTAAAAATAATTAAAATCAAATGCTAGAACTAAAACACCTGACAAGTGAAGAGTGCCTTTGATGGTCACCTCAATAGACTGGACACTGCTGAGAAAGAAAGTCAGTGAGCTTGATGAGAGGTCAACAGAAACTTCCCAAACTGAAATGCAAAAAGAACAAAGAAAACCCAGAACATTCAAGAACTGTGGAATAATGTAGAAAGGTGTCGTACACATGTACTTGAAGTACCAGAAGGAGAACGAATGAAGCAGAAGAAATATTTGAATAATAGCCAGGCATTTCCAAAATTAATGACAGGCATCAAACCACCGATCAGGAAACTCAGAAAACAAATACTAAGCAGGATACTAGAAAATCTACAGTCTAAGGCATATCATACTCAAACTGCAGGAAAGCAAAGAGAAAACCTTATTAGAAGACAGAAAAAAGTCTTACGTATAAGATGAGAATTATAGTGTACTTCTAAGCAGAATCGTGAGCAAGAATGGTGTAAGCTAAAAAGCACTGAAAGAAAACCACTAAACTAGAAGTCTGTATCCAGTGAAACTACTCTAGGATAAATCATGAGTTTGCTGCTGTTGGAGGTGGTCAATAAGAGGTTGAAAAATAAGGACAGGAATATTGGTCTAATGTTTGCCTAACTATTCTATACATAAACTATTAGCTCTGGGAGATGGCAGTATGTATTCAGCAAAAATATATTTTAAGTGATTTTGAGAAATGTTAAACCAGATTCCACTCTTGGAGCTTCCCTCTGTACACAAGCATATTGGGGATTGGAGCAGAGATGTAGCAAAGAAACATTTATTTTTGCTCTAAACAGCCCAGAATCTCTGTGGCATATCTGTTAAAACCTTATGGAATATATTCCGTGGGATACTATTTGGGAAGCACCAGACTAGTTGACTTTTATGACCCTTGGATAGTGTGATTCTTTGGTAACTGGATAGCATATGCTAAGGGAGTGAGGCTAAAAGGTCACACAAAAGATGAAAATAACAAGGATAGCATGATTTTTAAGTCTACTTCCTCTTTTAAGTATCAGTAAAATAAAAACGATTGTTATAGCTCATTTTCTTAACTTTCTTATCCCCACTTGATTTTGAAGTTGCTTAATAAATAGAAATAGCCTGTTATATGCTGCCTATGAACTTCTGGCTTTCCCTCCTTTCCCCAAAGTCTAACCATAATTATATCAGTAGGTTCAGCTTTCCTGTTACATTTCCTGACTGGACTAGCCCTTTGCCTTTTCTTGTTTCTTTTCTCTCGTGTCTTCTCAATGTTGATGCTGTTACTATTGTTGGTCCCTCTTTTGTTGAAAAAAAAAAAAAAATCGAAGTCTCTAAGCACAAACTGTTATTCATGAGAAAATTACAAGAACGTCCACTATTGGTAATTCCAGAGACATTTTAATGGCAGAATTAGACTACCTAACACAAGTCACAGTTTTTAACTTGTTGAATGAACTTCAGGGACATGACGGCTAGTCCTGTCACTGTGGTGATCCTATATTTGATGCAAGATAGCTTTTAGTTGCACCCCGATTATTATTCCCAATACTAAAATATGAAAGGCAGGATTGCATAACTGTCAAGAGGACTGTGAAGCCAGACTGTATAAGTTTGAACCTTCTTGGCCCCTACCTGTTGACTTTGGAGAAAGTTTCCTTGGATAATTGTGTTTTAGTTTCATTATCTGTGACCCATGGATAATAGTAGTTTCTGCCTATGAAGATTAAATGCATCACTTAGAACAATAGTATATAGTAAGCACATCAAAATTTTGGTTAGGGTCACATACACTAGATGAAATATAAAAATATATAAAGCCTATTTATAACAGCATATACCCTCATTACGATTTAACATTGTTAATTTTTAAGCCCAGTCAATAGCCAGATAGGCACTAGATTCCTTGCAGAAAACTTAGTTCCTAAAAATATGTCGTCTTTCCACTTGTTAATCTAGAACACTAACGAATTTTTTTTGCAGTAGAATTGTAACTAACAGGTGAGTATTATTTATTTCAGTGATATTTTAAAATTAAAGTCTGCTTTTAGAATACTTAAAAGAATGATAGTAAGGAACTAAAAGATGGAAGATGGTATGTTAGATGACATAGAGTTAACACTAAAGTATTGCCCACTAAAAGGTTATTTCTCTAGACAGTCAAGGGTGTATGACTCCATCAGAGGGGTGTAGAATAATGTGAAGGAAAAAAAAGATTTGATAGTTGGGTTTTACATTTTGTAAAATTATCAATTGCACGATAAGATTCCAAGCTAAGTTTGGGTATTTGTTTTCTAGAAAAGAAATTAGAGCAAGCCACCAAGATCTTTACCTGCTTTGCTTTCAGTCCACTGGAGATGGCAGCAGACTTGACTGATTTCCAGTCTTGGCCTTGTTTAAAAAAAAAAAAACAAAAAACAAAAAAACACCTTGATGGCTACTTCAATTAACTTTTCCTGTCTAACCTAGCAAAGTGCCCCATCCCAGGGTAAGCAAAAGGAAGTCAATTATGGTGGATCTTGAAGAAAGAATCAAAGCTTCTTAATAGTTATATTGAAGACAGTTGTTTAAGAAAGACTTGTATGTTAACCTTTGAGAGAGGCAAAAGACATAATAAAATACATGTCAAAGAATGAAATCATTTAGGGGTCTGCAGGAGAACAAATGAACCAGGATCGTAAAGATTGCTTTCAACCTAAGGGATTCTATAATGTGTTCTGAAGATAGTATTTTGAGTGAGGATTACGAGCTTTACCTTCAACATTAAATTTGTTCTTTTATGACCCAAGAACCCACTTAATCTTAATTCTCAAATATTTAGTTACAATGAAGACTGATGAAAATGATAAAATAAATTTTAAGTAACAGAACAATCAGATTTCAGACTAAGGATACATGTATTGACAACACAGAGAAATTGCTTAGATGCTTGCACAGATACATCTTCAGAAATACTATGGAAATAAGATGTCATATGGAAATATTACACTGTCTCCATCTTTAAGAAATATTCTTGGGCAGGAAGTCTTTAGCCATCATGAACAACAGGTTTGAACTGTGTGGGTCCACTTACACAATTTTTTCAATAAAGGTACAGTTGGCCCTCTGTATCCCCAGGTTTTGCATCCTTGAATTCAACCAACCATGGATCGAAAACTATTTTCAGTCCGTGGTTGGGAATCTGAAGATGTGGAAGGCTGATTATATGCATTTTTCTATGCCTTTTTATATAAGGAACTTGAGCATCTGTTCAATACCAGAACTTGGATTCTGCTATTCATGGGTGGCGGGGTATCCTGGAACCAATCCCCCGGGTACCGAGGGACTACTGTAAAAATTTTTCAGAAATCAAAAGTTATACATGGATTATTTACTGCATTAGGGTCAGCACCACAACTCCTTTGTTGTTCATGGGTCAGCTGTATATTTTTTTAACTAGGTGTTGTCCAGCTCAATCATATTGTTACACCTGAAAGGGACCCTAAAGATTGACTTCATGGATGCAAAGAGGGAACGACTTACCTAAGCCTTGTTTTTAGAGCATTTTGAAAACGACTATGCTCAAACATGCTTCCTACAAAGGGATGCATTGCTTGCTCACTGGAAACAATTGGGTTTCATGGCTTGATGCATTCCTCTTTCTGCTACAGCAGCTGTCTCTCAGGAAGTAGATAGGAAGCAAGTGGCTGTAAGTGGCTTGCAAATTTTGACCACGGTCTTTAATAGCTACTAACGGTCCCATGTAAATGCAGTTGAAATTCTGTCATGAATTTCAACTCACAATTCTATTTTTAAAGTCACAGTCATTATATGAAAGAGGAAAGCAGAATTATTAGCAGCATCTGCAAGAAAAAGGTAGCCATATAAATATTCAGAAATAGTTAAGGCATTTATTCAGAAAATCTGGAATTTTAAAACAACTATCTAGGTCAGCCCTATAATGAATAAGAACTCCAAATTTCAAGAAGTTTATTCTCTTAGCTGTTCCAAACTGCAAAATGGTTCTCATACTATCCCAGAATGATAACCATAATTATATAGCACTTCATAATATGAAACTTCCACATTAACTTATTTAAGACTCACAGCTCTGTAAAAGATGCCCCTATTTTGTAAAAGAAGCAACCAAGGCTTAGATTATCTTAGTCCTTACCTGAGATCACATAAGTAGTAAATTGAGGAGGTGTTATTTGTATCCAGATCTTACGAGTTTATGCCCAAAAGTATTGACTGGGAATCTGTTCATACCCATTATTTTGTAAGGAATATAGATACACACAATCTGTGTTTCTTCCTAATTATGGATTTGAAGACTGAAAACAGTGTAGTAGTATTTAAGTTTAGAAATAACTTGAATAGTAACATCATTGGAAGTAAGTGTGAAGCTAGAGTAGGACAAGTTTCTGTGGCAGTGTTTGATTTTAAGTAGGCCTTGTAAAATGGAGGCAATTTGGGCATGACATACTCGGTATTAGCTGTAAAGAAAAGCTTTTCTAAAGGTTATTGAGATTTTAAGCTAATTCTAACCCACTTTCAGTGCACACGAGACAGATCACACCTCCAAATTCATTGATATTGAAGTATCATGGCACTTTAAAGAAGGTTCCTGCCCTTGGAGTGGGGGCATGTGTATGTGTGTGTGTGAATAAAACAGCACAGAGAGTTCCAGCTAGGAGCTAGGAGTGAGAACGGCAGGGAGGAACTAGGGAAGGGTCTCCAGACAAAGTAAAAATTTCACCTGGACTATAACGTGGGTAAAATTTTGAAAAGTAGAGGAACCTGGATACAGTGAAAGTGAGCCTTGGTTTGAAGCTGGGACTAAGAAAACTAGTCACACTTGAGGGTTGCAGGCTTTAGGGTGTTGGTGATGACACTGTCAAGTAAAGGGTAAATTGGTAGAGTAGGGACGGAAATATGGGTCTTGTCAAATGAGAGAATAGGGAGGGAAGTAAAGTGACTCATGTAAACAGTTCATAGGGATGAGGTAAAGCCTCGAGTGGTTACCAAAGTGGCAGTCATGCCACGGTGCTGCCTTAGAATGTTTGTTCTAATAGTTATATCTATTTTAATGCGTGAGTCAAATTCAAGGCTAGCACAACAGAGCTGTGGTTATATGGATGTTATTAGAGCAAAGCTCTGTTAAAAGTGAGTTGATTTAAATTTAAATGATTAAATATTAAATTTAAAATGATTAAATAGTAAAGACATGAAGGGTGGCAGTTAACTATTTGAAGTTTGGAAAATAGTGATTAAAAGTTGAGAGGTGGTATGAGGAAGCCTGGGCTTCTGAAAAAGCCCATATCTTGATCTAGGTGTTGGTTACAAAGATGGATACATACACACACACACACACATTGAAGTATATACTTAATTGTTACGGACTTGTGTTTCATTTAAAAATATTTAAATAGCTATTGACTAAACAGAGATGAATGAGATGGAAAGGAGAGCAGAATTTGTAGAGGGAAGAGATGCAAAGTTGGTTCTCTGGTTAAGTTTAAATATATTTGTCACTAGTAGAAAAGACACTCGGGTAAATTCATTTTATTTACATCCTTCTCTTCCCAAAAACAATTTTTTAAAAGGATATGGCCAGACCATTGTATAAAGAAAAGGTCTGTATGCTCTTGCTTATAAACATTGCATTTAAGAATTGCATGTGTATATATGTGAAAGGGCTTACACCATTCAGATTATTAGAATTTTTTCATTATTTGTTGGCATTTTCATTCATCAACTTTTTTAAAAAGTGTATTCTATAGGTGTAGTATATGAATAGTCAATAGGATATTAAAGCAGTCCATCACTGAATGATCAACATATTAATAGTAAAAGTTCAAATGTGGGACAAGTAATCGGGGAAGATTGAACGGAGGGCTTGGGATTTAAGTTGTCACTTCAAGGATGAAATGAAATTGAGGATATTAGGTAAGAAATAATTTGAACAAAAGATTCTAAAAAGGACTTTGTATTCTTTTGTACTTCAAAAAATTTTGTGCTCAGGTTAGGCTTAATGCCACAGAATTCCCCTTACTTTTTAATAATTTTAATATATTTTAATAACCACATTATTTGGAATCTTAAATTGCAGATAGTTTTGCAGTATTCTTAACAAATCTGCATGAGAATGTGGATAATTTAGTACAAATGATAGTTTACAAAACATCTCAAATAGTTTCCGATTGTGTTATTTTTTTGGATGGTGAATGTTGTATTTGACCAACAATAACTGTGGTCTATTAGTGTATTCATTAATTTTGATGAATAATATTAAATAAAATGTTATGTGGAATCTGGCATTGATGAATCTTGAACAGTTTATGCTGTTTTCTAAATCTGTTACATCTATAAAACAGATATGATACCAATATTGCAGGATTTTTATGAAGATTAAGATAAGATAGTATGCAAAGTGGCTTGGATAATCTGAGGACGTGTTTAATATGTCCATTAGACTTGTTTAAAAATAAACTTTATTTTAGAACAATTTTAAGTTTACTACAGAAAATCTATGAAGATAGTGCAGAAAGTTCTCATATATTCCACATCCAATTTCCCCTATTGTTAATAACTTACATTAGTATAGTAGATACTATAATTTGTGAACCAAAGTTGATACATTGTTAACTAAATTATATACTTTCTTGACATTTTCTTAATTTTTACCTAATATCATTTTCTTTTCTAGGATCTCATCTAGGATATCACATTACATTTATTTATCATGTCTCCGTAGACTCTTCTTGGCCAGAACATTGTTTTAGACTTTCCTCGTGTTTGGCAACCTCAGTAGTTTTGGGGAATATTGCTCAGGGATTTGGTAGCATATCCCTTAGTTGAGATTTGTCTGATGTGTTTCTCACAATTAGACTGGAGTTGTGTGTTTTGAGAAGGAAGACCACAGAGGTGAAGTGCCATTTTCATCATATTTTTCAAGGGTACATATTATCGACATGACTTGTCAGTACTGATACGCCCTTGATTGCTTGGCTGGGTTAGTGCTTGTTAGGCTTCTCCACTGTACAGTTAGTGTCGTCCCCCCCCCCCCCGCCCTTTTCACACTCTTTGGAAATAAGTCACCAGGTACAACTCACATGTAAGGAATGAGAATACATTAAACCTTTCAAATATGAAAATGCTTTATAAACATTTTTCAAATATTAAATTACAGCCGACTTTTAATTGAATTCTCTTGGAATTTAGAGAGCAGTTATTCTGAGTTGGTTAAGGATAATAACAGTTCTTCAGATAATGGATGTAAACAGTATTGTTCTTAAAGGGTTGGATTAAAATCACAGCACCCAAAGCATCTATCGGGAAAGTTAGTATTTTCCTAAGAAAAAAGTTCACAACTTTCCAAATATATACTTATTACTCTTTCCTGATTCACTTTTACTACTTTCCTCATTCCTCTTAACACCGGGAACATTTCTACCTTATTCTCTTAGCCTACTTCTCTTCCTGTATATCTATGATTCCCAACCAGGGGAGGAGAGGGACATACCATCCTCTCGGTGCACATTAGATTCATGGGATGTGGTGTCATATGATGGATAACTCAGAAAATCACGTTCAATATATATGTACATTTTTTTTTTTCTGAAACCACAAAAAAAGTTTGACAAGATTTTGGCTGATGGTGAATGTATGGAAGATAAGAGTAGAGTAAGGGCCAGGCAAACTGGTATAAAATGATGGAGAAACACTGCCGTATATACACTCACATAAGCCCGATTGACTCATACACATCTCAAAGTCTTAGATTTTTATTTGCTCATGATAAAGACCAAATCTTTATTTCCAGTCCAGAATGCTAGAACTACATTTTCAAGTGCTTAACCATTAGAAGTCCCAAGGACAGCTTAACACTTACCATGCTGAAAGCTGAACTGTTTATCTTCCCCAAAGGTTTACCCATCTTTGCTATCTCAGATAATGGCATCTCCATCCAACTACTCATCCAGCAATAAACCTCACATTTGTCACATCCTTCACATTACAACAACAACCAAGTCTTGCGGATTTGTTTTATTACACGTTTTTGTCTTTTGAATTAAGGTACTACATGCATACAGTGTAGCTTGTAAAGTGCATGTTACTTTATGTACAGTAGTTTGTGAAGTGCTCTACCACTGCCTTCGTTCAGGCCCTAGTCCTTTCTTTCCTAGACAGCTGCAGTAAATTCCTAGCTGGATTTATTCCTCAGATTCATTCTCATCTATACTGTTTCCACTATTTCCACACTAATTCTCACAACTGAAATGTGACCACATTTTAAGGGAATTAACTTCTTTGCACCATGCACTAGGAATGGTGCATTGCCATGCGCACATTATGCCCTTTATCCTCTATCTGCCCTTTTATCTTGCTAATCCATTGGCCTGTTGTGTTCTCGCCTCTCCTCACTTCTGTAAACCTTCCCAGAACTCCTAAGTGGGGCAAGTCCTCCCTCCAATTCTTGTATGTCATAGAAAGCAGTTTTCCTCTAATGGAATACATCGTACTTTATTATAGTATTTGCTTGCCCATTAAATTTTATGCTCCTCTAGGTAAGGATTATGATTAATCTTTGTGTTCCCAATATAGTGACTGGCACATACTATAGCAGATGCTCAATAAATGTTTGCCGAAGTATGAAGTTATCAAATAACAGTATATTTGTTCGAAAAATGTAAATAATAAGAGCTAGAATCTCAGGTCAGAAGACTGTCCGACTGACATCTAAAACGCTGTGTAAATTAGGAAGTACTATGTTACTTGCAGGTGATGCATGGAAAGCAGTTTTCAACTGTGTGTTTATTTTGTTTGGAATTGCTTTTGACCCTCTCACCCATCACACATGTTTGTCACTGGGACTATAATGTTTGCATTAACTGACATCAAATTGGTTTTCCCAGGAAGTCAGGCTGGAATTGGGTGGACAGTATTTAACGTTGTGTCAACTTGATATTTACAGCACTAGAATGACCAAGCTTACCTTTTCCTTCATTCATGTGAGTTGCATTTTAAAAGTGAATTTCTTAGTAAAGTAGCAAACCTTGACATTTATTTTCCCATTAAAAACAATACACTTAGTAGTACTTACATTCTCAGACTAACTCACAAAGCCCTTTTTCCCTCTAACAGTTTTATTGAGATAAAATTCATGTACCATGTAACATCCATTTAAAGTATATAGTTTATAGTATATTCATGAGATTTCGCAACCATCATTAAAATCTATAATTTTAGAATATTTTCGTCTACCCTAAGGGAAACCTCTTACATATTTCTAGTCCACCCCACCCCAAGCCCTAAGCAACTACATATTTCATTTCTGTCTCTATAAATTTGCCTGTTCTGGACATCTAATATAAGTGGAACCATATAGTATATGATCTGTCTGGATTATTTCATTTAGCATAATGTTTTCAGGGCTCTTCCATGTTGTAGATATATCAGTAGAATTTCATTTCTTTTTATGGCCAAATAATATTACGTTATAGGGATATACCACATTTTGTCTCTCTGTTTCATCAGTTGGTAGATATTTGGAATTTTTTTCTACTTTTTGATGCTTATCAGTGATGTTGCTATGAACATTCATATATGAATTTTTGTGTGGACATACATTTCCATTTCTCTCTTGTATATTCCTAGGAGTAGAATTGCTGGGTTATATGGTAACCATGACATTTTCAGGAACTACCTGTTTCCCACAGTGGCTGCACCTTTTTACATTTCCATCAACTGTGTATGAAGGTTCCCGTTTCTCCACATCCTTGTCATCAGCTGCCTTTTTGATTATAGCCATTCCAGTGGGTATGAAACGATATCTCATTGTGGTCTTGATTTGCATCAAAAGCCTTGTAAACCCACAGAATAGACAAAATACTATACATTTGCAGTGAAAGCAGTATATATCAGTTTAGTATTTATTGTTAAGGAAAGGGACTTAATTTTTAAAGGTTTGGCTTTGGGGCATTTTTTCAGTTTAAAATTTTAAAATCCAGGTCCTTCCACTTAGGGCCTGAAACAATTTTTTTAAAAGTTATTTGAGTTAAAACACAAAATAAGTTTTTTGAAAGCTGTTTTTACAAATGCACATTTAGTTAGAAAAGAATAAGGTTGTGAAAGGGATTTATAAAATCT
>NW_011888784.1:14394460-14413512 GCF_000151845.1 Pteropus vampyrus
CATTAAATTTTATGCTCCTCTAGGTAAGGATTATGATTAATCTTTGTGTTCCCAATATAGTGACTGGCACATACTATAGCAGATGCTCAATAAATGTTTGCCGAAGTATGAAGTTATCAAATAACAGTATATTTGTTCGAAAAATGTAAATAATAAGAGCTAGAATCTCAGGTCAGAAGACTGTCAGACTGACATCTAAAACGCTGTGTAAATTAGGAAGTACTATGTTACTTGCAGGTGATGCATGGAAAGCAGTTTTCAACTGTGTGTTTATTTTGTTTGGAATTGCTTTTGACCCTCTCACCCATCACACATGTTTGTCACTGGGACTATAATGTTTGCATTAACTGACATCAAATTGGTTTTCCCAGGAAGTCAGGCTGGAATTGGGTGGACAGTATTTAACGTTGTGTCAACTTGATATTTACAGCACTAGAATGACCAAGCTTACCTTTTCCTTCATTCATGTGAGTTGCATTTTAAAAGTGAATTTCTTAGTAAAGTAGCAAACCTTGACATTTATTTTCCCATTAAAAACAATACACTTAGTAGTACTTACATTCTCAGACTAACTCACAAAGCCCTTTTTCCCTCTAACAGTTTTATTGAGATAAAATTCATGTACCATGTAACATCCATTTAAAGTATATAGTTTATAGTATATTCATGAGATTTCGCAACCATCATTAAAATCTATAATTTTAGAATATTTTCGTCTACCCTAAGGGAAACCTCTTACATATTTCTAGTCCACCCCACCCCAAGCCCTAAGCAACTACATATTTCATTTCTGTCTCTATAAATTTGCCTGTTCTGGACATCTAATATAAGTGGAACCATATAGTATATGATCTGTCTGGATTATTTCATTTAGCATAATGTTTTCAGGGCTCTTCCATGTTGTAGATATATCAGTAGAATTTCATTTCTTTTTATGGCCAAATAATATTACGTTATAGGGATATACCACATTTTGTCTCTCTGTTTCATCAGTTGGTAGATATTTGGAATTTTTTTCTACTTTTTGATGCTTATCAGTGATGTTGCTATGAACATTCATATATGAATTTTTGTGTGGACATACATTTCCATTTCTCTCTTGTATATTCCTAGGAGTAGAATTGCTGGGTTATATGGTAACCATGACATTTTCAGGAACTACCTGTTTCCCACAGTGGCTGCACCTTTTTACATTTCCATCAACTGTGTATGAAGGTTCCCGTTTCTCCACATCCTTGTCATCAGCTGCCTTTTTGATTATAGCCATTCCAGTGGGTATGAAACGATATCTCATTGTGGTCTTGATTTGCATCAAAAGCCTTGTAAACCCACAGAATAGACAAAATACTATACATTTGCAGTGAAAGCAGTATATATCAGTTTAGTATTTATTGTTAAGGAAAGGGACTTAATTTTTAAAGGTTTGGCTTTGGGGCATTTTTTCAGTTTAAAATTTTAAAATCCAGGTCCTTCCACTTAGGGCCTGAAACAATTTTTTTAAAAGTTATTTGAGTTAAAACACAAAATAAGTTTTTTGAAAGCTGTTTTTACAAATGCACATTTAGTTAGAAAAGAATAAGGTTGTGAAAGGGATTTATAAAATCTGTAGTATCTTTGCCTGTTGATTGGCTTGTCGGATTAGGCTGCCACACCCCTGACTTTCCTTGATGCGTGTGCACCACTGATTTCACATGTGCCACTGATTTCACGTTTGCGGTTTCTTTTTTATGCTCGGTAATATTTTTGGTTTACTAGTAGAACAAAGAGACATTTCTTTTTCTAGTTTTATTGAGGTAAAATTGACAAAATTGTATATATTTAAAGTGTACAGTGTGATGATTTAACATATATATCTTCTGAAATGATTACCACAGTCAGGTTACTTACGTCTATCACCTCATGTAGAAACCTTGTGTGTGTGTTGAGAACACCTAAGGTCTATTCTCAACAAATTTCAAGTACATGACAAGTAACTATAGTCAACTGTGCTGTGCATTAGATCTCCAGAGCTTATTCATCTTATAACTGAATACTTGTACTCTTTTACCAGCATCTTGCTTTCTCCTCTATGCCTCTGCCACACCAGCCCCTGATAACCACCATTCTACTGTTTCTGTTAGTTGACTTTTTTTTTTAGATTTCAGATATAAGTGAGATTATATAGTATTTGTCTTTGTCTGGCTAATTTTATTTAGCATAATGTCTTTTGGGTTTGTCTATGTTATTGCAAATGGCAGGGTTTCCTTCTTTCTCATGGCCGTGTAATTTTTCGTTATATGTGTATGTACCACATCTTCTTTATCCATTCATCTGTCGACAGACTTAGGTTGTTTCCATATATTCGCTAGTACGAATAATGCTGCAGTGAACAAGGGGGTGCAGGATCTCTAAAAGGTGCCTCCCAGCTGCCTTATTCCCCATTTCTCTCCTGCAAACTAGTTGGCCCACAGTTTAGCCATTATTATGAATCTCCTAATTGCCTTTCACCGTAGCCTCCACTGTTCTTGATAGCACTCTTAGGTGTGAAGTTGTCCCTGCTGTGTTATTGTAAATAAAGTCAGTTCCTTTGTAAAGAAGTTAGGATCTGTCTGTTTTACTGCCTGTTTCGTCCCTAAAACAAAATCTTTTAGTCTGAGCTCTGGACAATGGCAGGGCTTTCTTTGAATGCTACCCCTCCTGTAGGAACTGAGCTCCTGGTGAAAAGGAGGGGTGCAGCAGCATTTGTTCCTCTCAGCTTGCTGTTTCTGGTATAGATCACCACCTCCTGAGTTGGGGACAAGGGTTATCAGGGCCCCAGTATTCTCTCTCAGCTTGCTGCATCCAAGGTGGACCCTCTGTTTCACCAGTGAAGGTTGAGCAGAAGGGAGGCCCCAGGCTCTTAATTACACTGTCCTGAGACTTGGCCTCAGCAACAGGTAGCTGGGGGGTTGGATAAGAAGTACTTTTGTCCTGCTTTTAGGAATAAAAAGCCCTGTGACTGGGAGGTGCAAGGAGAGTGATTTCTGTGTTCATGCTGCAGCAGTCTGGAGTCTGCCTTACTGAACTGGGAGTGGGGAGAGGGAGTATCTTGGTTTAGATTCCATAGATTCTTGCCTTTTTTGCTGAATTTTCTTAGATTTTCTTGAATGGATGTTTCTTCTGCCCTTAGGATCATTTATAGAGGCTTTAAATGATTGTTGTGATTTTTAAAAATAGTTTTCACCAGTTTCACTGGTGAAGTGTGGAGTGGGTCAGTTGTGTTCATCGTGCTGCCATGCCGGAAGTCAGTCTCTAGGTCTAGGAAGTCAGTCTGAAACTTGAAATTTCTGAATCCTTAACCCCCTCATTTTTTGTTTACTTATAAAGTAGTCTTAATTCTCTCCCTACATTGTTCCATTTTATTCTCATATTACCCAACTTTATTTTCTTTATTATGTTTGTGTCTGAAGTAATATTTACATGTTTTTTTTATGGCTCCTTCCCCTGAAATGTTAGCTTCATGAAGGCAAGAGACTTCATCTGTTTTGTTTTAACACTGTATCTCCAATGCTTAATAAAGATAAACTTGCCATATTCCAAGGACTGCCATCACAACACCTAAGTGGAGCAGAGAGGGTTGTAATGATTCTTACCTAAAAGTAGTACAATCATTATCATCCATCAGAATCAAAGTTAATAGACACATCTTATTGTAAGCATCGTTGCCATAAGAAACTGACCCAACGAATCTTAGAGCCCCTTTCTAGACCACCAGCAATGCAGTTTAAAACTTTTAGGACTATGGCCTGGTTTAATCCAGTTTTGTCTTCAGGCTAACATCAGTCAGTTTTCCACAGCTACTTAAATCTTCTGTCTTTAGGACGAAAGCCTGCCTGTGACAATAGCAAAAAGCTTTTGACTACAACTTTTTGTTCTTAACTTGGAAATGTATGTTTTCACATGTTTATGAAGGATAACGACTCTTCTAGTAGGGTTATTGAAAGGATTAAAATAAGCAGTCATATTTTAATGCCTAGCATATAATAAACATTCAGTAAATATTAGCTTTTGTTTATGTTTACCAATTTTTTGTTTGCAGCGTATACCATTTGGCTGATGGCTTTTAATTGCTACATACCATTTGAATTAAAAGATTAAGAGAAATCTTAATTGAAGAACAGCTTATTTGGATGCTAGAAATTAGAAATTAGGGTAGGCAGTAATGACCACTAAAGGCACATATGACATTTCTCAAAATGTCTGGCCTCAAGAAGAGTGGAGAGTGATCACTTTTGAGCATGTTTGAATACCATCTTAATATTTTGTGAGACAGATGGAATGTGGAGATGTGTAATGCAGTCCTTCTGAGAAGTATGCATCAAGAATTGGAAATACCCTGGTGCTTATCTTTTGTATGCCATAGGGCTACTATGCTGAAACCTACCCAATATTCCTGTGTGTATCACTGGTAAAGGGAAAAGGGAAGAGAAAAATCATATCTTGAGATTATAGATCCCTATTAAACTCTCTTTTACTGTACCTTGATCTTCATGATAGATTAGAAATGCAGGGATATGTAAGACATGGCGAGAATTGACACCTTGTGCCCCCAAAAACTATCATTGACTTATCCAGCTTTCAGCCTTGCCTGCTTTTTCTGTCAGTGTACCCATTTCCCCATGCTTCAGAATCCTTCTTTCCCCCATTCTCTTACAGCAGTTGGATTATAGTAATTCTGACAAATCCCTTTCCCCAGATGTAGTTATTCTTTGAAAGAGGAGACTCAATTATACAAAGAAACTTCACTAGTTGATTTCATTTTAGGCTGAAAAACTAGTGAAGTGGCTCACAATTCTGGCTGTGTTAGCATCATTTTGGGAGCTTTTAAAAAATTCACAAGCTCTGGACCCACTTTTAGAGATTTTCATTTAATTCACATGTAGTGGGGCTAGAGTTCTCTCGAAAAATCTGCGTTTCTTCAGAACTTCCCTAGGTGATTCTGATGTGCAGTTGGAGTTGAGAAACACTAACAAAGGGTAGGTCTGTCTGAAATGAAAGCTTATCACTCACCTGCTCTGTTGTCTTCATGAGATCAGCCTTGGTCAGAGGAAAGAAAAAGGTTCTAGTATTTCTAGAAGGAAGAGTACCCATTTTCTAGATTTCCCCTTCATATCCAACCTCCACTAGTTGATGGAATATAGAAGGATCTCTCTCCTCATGTAGGAGTCTAGAAACTACAGAAAATAGGCCCCTGTAAGCTCAACAGGATCTTGATTGGTTTTCAGTCTCTGAATCCCTGGGCTACTGTTTCCAGGGTTCCTAACCTTTTTTTGTGCCATTGGAATCCTTTGGTGGGCTGGCAAAGTCTTGGACCCCTTCTCAAGTTAAATATTTTAAGTGTAGATAATAAAATGCATAGCATTACAAAGGAAATAAGTTACATTGAAGTATAGTTACTGAAATAATAAAATTTGTACAATCATATATGCTTCTATGTCGACACATTAAATAGCATTTAGTGGTTGATCTAATGACCGTAATTTCAAAGTAGCTGTAAATGTAAACAATATTTCAAGATAGCTGTAAAACACAGTAATATAATATTGAAGCAGTCGGTTTCTATTGGAGACAGACTCCTGTGGTTTGTTGCCAACATTCACAGTAGAAAACAATACTTAATTTTAGTTTAGGTTTATGAAAATAAATATGTAATTTTTCTTATTCAAGCTCAAGGACACCTGAAAATCTTATTGCTGAGGTTGAGTATATTAACATGTTAATCTTTTTTACATGTGCGAAACAGCAGCTTAAGGTTGTGGGTTTTCATCATCATAATACAGTTTACCTAGTTGTATATTTCCAAAGTCTCTCTTTTCATCCTGAAATTCACATTGTAATCATCTTTTTTTTATTCAGCATTAACTGAGTGTAGTACCAGATTTTATGCAGAGCATTAGCTAGATAACACTTCCCTGAACTGCCAGAATGCTAATGGAAGTTATTTGATGTTACAGGAATACAAGCGCAAGTTAGCCAGAGTTTCCCTGGTACGCAAAGAACTCAGGTCCCGGATCCAGAGCCTGCCAGACTTATCTCGGTTGCCCAATGTCACCGGCAGCCACATGCACCTGCCCTTTGCAGGGGACATCTACAGTGAAGATTGACAACCAGTCTCTTTCCAGGGCCCAGGACTTTGCAGGAGATGGAGACAGGTTAGGTGGATAGTCCTGTAGCGTTATTTTTGTATATTGTTGAGAGAGTGACATTAACAAACAACAAAAAAAAGACAAGTAATTTATAAAATTGTTTAAAATGTTGGTTTGTTTACTATTTTATTGGTAAGTTAACATTGACTTAGTTTAAACAAAGTGATCTCTGTGTATTACGAAGCTCACAAATAGTGATTATTTTCGAAAGCTCTTTTGTAAATTTTTTTGATCCAGGGCCTTGTGAGAAATTTCATGTTGCTATTTCTTCATGTATTTTCAAATGTTTTTCTTTATTTTCTTTAGTATCTAATCACTGTATAGTATGTAATTTCTAAAGGGTAAGAACTAACCAGGAGTTGATTGAGACTTGATTATGGGATAGTTAGGACTTGATCGTAGAAGGGACTAAATGTTCTAACTTAATCTTAACCCTTCTCCCCAACCAAAATATCAGTTCTGTCCCTCTCGATGCTTTTGATTTCTTATTTCCAAAAGCATTTGACACTAAACATGGATATCATTTTTAGGGTCAGATCAGAGGTTAGAGTAAGTTTAATGAAAGCACCATAGGGGTCCCATTCCAACTGCCAGTGTAGAATAAGAGGAGTGTTAAAAAGGGACCCCACTGATTAAACTATTTAGAATTATGTGATAAAATTAATATGAAATGCTTTGGAAATGTTATAAATTTTGATATTCTACCAAGAGGACAGCTTTTATTCTGGAACTGATTTCTATTTGTCAAATCAGCCTCCTTTTAACATAATCGATCCCTTTAACATAAGCCATCTATGGGATTAAAAGAAACAAAATAATGATACTTTATTAGTCCCTTAGTCATTTAACTTTAAAAACAATGGTATTTTTAGCTCTAATATCTGAAGAACAATATTCATTAATGTTCAGTAAAGTAGCCTGGAACATTTTTAATGTTTCCTTAAGGTTTTTGAATGGCTGTATATTTGGAAATTGAGCAGTGCTACACTACAGGGTAGATCTGGTAAATATTATATTTGTATATTTAGAATTACCAAAACAAATGTACTTTTACCTTTTATTTCTAACCCTGTGTTAGAGCAGTTGCATGCTCTTCTGCTTTCCTTTAAAATCGCATTGTTAAGCTGTGGATTTGTACTCAATAATGACTTAGGATAAATATTTTTTTCATTCATTACTTTACATACTAGACATTTTCTTTTTGCTGTAAGCAGATTTAAATTAGATAGTCAATAAAACATCTTTAAATCCCTCAAGCCAATTATGTCTCACTAGTCTGAATGGCTTCACTCTTTCTTCCTTAGTATTAGAGATTATAGTTAAACTGAATTTATATGTGAAGGAGAAAGAAAATATTTATTTTTAATAGCCAATAATTCTGGCAACAGTGCTTTTTAACAATTTGACCTCTCTCCAAAATAGAGCCACAGATAAGTTGTCTCCATCCATTTTATGGTTTCTATTCCAAAGTGTTTTAGTCACCTGTTGGGAGTCGGGGCACATTTTCTCACTGAAACAATAACAATTAGGTTCCCTGTGAACACGACCACAGAAGACTCACCTGGGAACCCAATCTACTTAACCATGAATGTAGTTCATGTTGATGGGAATCAATATAGTTGACAAATTACGAATAGATCCTGACCAGCATTTGTATGTAACATTGTAACATCAGTCTAACTAAAGAAATGGTGTGCAGCAGCCAGATTCACACATCGAGGTGTCTGTCTGATGTACCTCTGTCCCTTAGTATAGGATATGGAAGAAAAAGATTTAGCTTGGGGCGTGTGTATATATACCAAATGCACACTTATAAAAACCCATTATAAAAGTATACTACATAAGTTAGGGTTTTTTTCTTAAAGTAAAAGCAAAAACTTATATATTAAGTTATTTCCAACATCTTGACCTTATTTATGATCTGCTAAAGTGGTGATTTATCCATTCAAAATATATTTTTTTCCATTTGAAACTAATTTATAAACTATGATTTCTTGGGAATATTTGAAATCTATTAGAAGTTCATTGAAATATTTTCACTGTTTAAGAAAGACTTCTGACTTAGATACTGATTTTAATGTCAGTATCTGCTCTAAATATTTATTATAAAAATGCATTATTTTTTTAAAGAGCTTAATGCAGTTCGTGATAAGTGATAGCGCTCAGCCTGAATCCTACCCCTAATCCCACCCTTTGACCAGTCCTCCTCAAATCTTCAGTTGTTGGTTAATTCACTAAATGTAAACACAAATGATATGATCTGGTTTAGAAGTTATGTTTTCAGCCTTATGATAGTTTACATGGTAAGCCTTAGCAGTAAATATTCTTCTAAAAGGTAGACTACTTCTAAGATGAGGGGTTAGGTAGGGATACTATGATAACAGATTCTAAATCATGAGCATTTTTTCCACTGTGTATGTGATATAAATCATGCATCTTTGAGTGCAGTTTAGCCTGGCCCTTCAAAAGAAAAGCATCTCAGTACAACTTGCAGAAGGGGTACTGTGGTTCGAATGGGTATCATCATCACTTTTCTCCACAAACAGTGCAGAGAGCTGTCTGGAGTGGCAATTTGAACAGATTCCCTGGCGTTCCCTCTGCTCCTTCCATCGCCACAGTAAGTAAAAGAATCACATGGGGCAACCCGGGGGTCTGAGAAAATCAGCTGTGCTTAGTAGCCAACCTCTCCCTGTAGGAAATCCAATCCAGATGCAGCTACTTTCCTGCCTTTTCTCCCATGTACTCTGAATTATGGTTTTTCTATAAAAACTTCAAAATCGGGAAAATCTGGGATGACCTGGTCAGCTTGATTTGCAAAATTAAAAGAATAAAACTTGGTTGTCCGTTGTCACTGTAGATGAGTGACTCATGGATTAGTTATCAAACTGGTTCTGAGAAATCTTTAGAATGAAAAAACTTAAAAGTACAAATTAATTGGGAAAGTTAGAATGTCCTTTCTGAATTTTCCATTCTAAAAATTTATATTATTTGAAATAACATAAAGCTACTAAATTTCTTTGTACTCTATCAGGAAATAGCTCCTAAAGGTATAGTCTTATTTCATAGTCGTTGCACTATAGGAAAGTTTTTAAAGTGTAAACCTAGTACTCTGTGTAGAAAGGGAGCATTGAGTTACCTACTGAATATACTTATACAGAGCATGTGTTGCCATCCGTAAGTCTAGCCATCCACACATGAGTCTGATCTGAGGTGGCATTAGCACATGGGAAGATGAAGTTTCCCTGTTTCTTTACACCTTTTTGTTTGGCTGTATCTGATGACAATATAAGATGTTCTTAATAAAGTTTTATGTTCTTTTTGAAACGTGTGGATTATTTTTGTGAGTCTAATTGGCTATGGGGTGTGGAGGGGAGAGATTAATGGACTGGGAGGGAAGGAAAGTATTGGAAGTTCTCAGCGATGTTAGAGTAGAGAAATTGCTGAAGGAGATTCCCTTTGCTTGGCCAGTGATTCCCAAACTTGAGAGAACATCAGAATTTCTTGGAGGGCTTAGTAAACTATAGATTGCTGGCCCCACCACAGAGCTTCTGGGGTAAGGACTGATAGTTTCCATTTGTAACAATTTGATGTTTGATGCGCTGGGTTTAGGAACCACATCTTGACAACCCTGCTTTAGACCAGCTTTTGAACTCCATGACTTGCTTCATGATTTAAAATTCCAGATAATTCCAAGTAATAAGATAATAAAGTATAGGTTTTGCAGTCATTATACAGCAGGTTCCTTATAGGCAGAGTACAAGACCAGATCTTCATTTGTGACCTAATGCTCAGTAGTGCTTAAGTGCTGTTGAGTGAACAGATTCACTTAGTACCTTGAACTCCTTCTTTGGAGCACAGGCCTCTCACCACACCTTGAATGTAAAGCAGAATTGGAGAATACTAGAAATCTGGGGATCTCTAGGGCAGTGTTTGCCAAACTTCTTTAATAAGACTCACTTGAGACATTTGTAGAAAGGGCACATAGCAACTGAATCAAATTTCTGTGCTGTTTATCATCTAGAAAGTGGGAAATGTAGTCCTCTGGCCAGCACCCCAGTTCTTCATTTCTGGATGGGAGAATTATTTAGATCTATACACTCTACGTGTAATTCCAACATACTGAAACAAAAACCCAAAACATAGATACTTAACACCATTACCCAGTCTTTATAGGAGCTTTTTGTGATTTTTTTTCCCCTAAGATCAGAATGAAATGATGAAATAATCTGAAATGACTGATCTAATGATCTGTCTGGAGATTTTACATTTTTAAAAATTTTTTAAAATACTTTATTTTTAAAAGTTCAAAGACATACTTTAAATATTATAGATTATATTTTCTGCATATGTATGTATATAATCACATATTGAAGATAGTAAGAAAATGTTCTCTAAAAAGCTGATAGGTCTGAAAAGATAAATTTTAAAAATTTAATATCAAGACAAGGTTAAGGACTTAAAAGATTGGAATGAATATATAAAAAACTATAAACACCTGTACCATTTCATTCTCTTTTGTCTGTTAACTTTAATGACAGTTGATTATTGTACCCAAGGTTTAAAACCAACATTTTGGGAATGCTCAATTTATAAAAGTATGTTGATTCCAAAACTGTTGCTAGTTTCCATCCTTGAGAAAAGTAAAAGATAACTTAGAATTAATTTAGAGAAACTCGTGTGTATATCTCTTGTACTTACAACTATAGATTGAGCCATTACAGGAAGACCCAACCGGGACTAGAAGGACCCCTTGTACATAACTTACAAGATTGAACCACATGGATTTTCTACATTTAATGAAGTGAATTCATAGATCAGATAGACTTTTCTTAACCTCCAGTACCTACATGCTCCTCAAGAAAGCAGCCACCAAAGTAAATCTGTCACTTGTTAGAACACCAGACTGTCTTATACTTAAAACAACCAGACAGAAGATACATGAGACAAGTGTGGATATTGTTAAAGAAAAATCACTTTCTCTAACATTTGTTAAAATGTTAAGGAAGACTTTATTCAGGACTTTTGCAAAAGATTTCAAGACTATACTAATAAGAGAGGAAGATGGGTTTCATATCCAAATGTCAGAGGCAGCTGGGCATCTATGGCCAAGGAGCAAAGTGAGGGCATCAATGGATGGGAAATTATTAAGAGGATACATCAAGGGTGGAGGAATTCTCGCTAAACTGAGTTAGCAGGATTCTTACTAAAACTGGGCTAGGGAAACCAAAGACAGAGCCCAAGAATAAGGCCTAGTTGAAAAGAGAGCTCAGAGAAGATTGTCTAAAGTTTGGTCAAGAAGAGAGTCTTTGTCAATATAATCAACAAAAATATTTTTATAAATACTTCAAAACAGTTGGCCTACATCATTAGTGAGGTGCACTCAGGGACAGCCACCATGGAATAATGCTAGATCTAATGGTTTTATTGTTGGTGTTGATATTCATAGATTTTATAGATTTTTTTTTGATCAATTATGATTATAGCAGAAAGAGCTTAAGCACTTTCAATACGCCATCCACTCTTCTAGGTGTTTTTCATGTACATCATATTGAGTCTATTTCACAGCATCTTTATGAGGTAAGTATTATTTTCTTCATTTTACATGTAAAGAAACAGACTCAGAGAAATTAACAATTTCCAAAGATTAAGCAGTGAATAAATAGCACAGCCAGGTTCCATGGAGTAAGACCACAAGGACTACAATCTTAACAAGTAGGCTATACCAAACACACAAGTAATTCTTAGAATTAAGAACCTTAATGGAATAATTAATTGTTAAAGAAAAGGTACTGTTATTTGGTTGAAGGGTTAAAACATTCTAGTGGGCATTTGGTAATGTTAAATTTTAAATATGAGAAAGTATTTTTAAGAATTTATGTTTCTGAGCTCTGCCTCTGGAGTGGTCTAGTGTAGCAATACCATGTCTATGCCTCAATAAAAGTATCCCCAACATTCTATATCTGGCATTATTACTAATTTCTGCAGGGATTCTTAGAGAGTGGCTGCTGCCATATTTTAGGGCTGAGAGAACAAAGGTGGTCTTGGGACTTTGTAAGAAAGCAAGGAGGATGCTTTCAAAGTTCTGATGGAATCAAAAGAATGAAGCAGTCAGCTTAAAGGGGGCTCTTAAGCACCAAGATGTAACAATTTGAGCATCAAAATAGAGAATACAAATTGTATTTAATTAAAACAAATAGTCTGTGAAAGATTGTCTCCATAATATTTTTTAAAAGAAAAAAATGGGATTTTCTTTTTAAATAACTAGTATTATTCAGAAAAATTCCTATTTATATTTACTCTAAGTTTAGTCCCAGGATAGATAGAAGCATATTGAACATTTTCTAGCTGAGTTATGCTTTGGGGTTACAGCCCCCACAGAGCTCAGACTGCGAGGCACCCAGGCATGAATCTTACCAGCCTGTGTGAGAAGAGCTGTGCAGAGGCAGGTAGGGGTGCCTTCCAAGTCCAGTGGAGACACTCGAGTTAAGCCTATGGTCAGAGTTTTGAGCATTTCTGTGTGTTATATGTCAATAAATGGTTTACTGAAAGCAAAAAAAAAAAAAAATGCTGAGAGGAAGGATTCAGTAGAGAAGCTGAAGATGAAGAAGGCAGGGCTATTCCATCGACCAAGAGCCCTGAGTCAGGAGGAGTGACATCCAGACTAGATTGCTCTGTGAGGTAGGAGAAAGCCTGTCTCTTCTAATCTTTAACAGGGGAGAAGCAAGAAAGGGAGGCACTGCTGAGAAAATTAGAGGAAGATTTAAAGCAGAGCAATGTCTCAAATGTGCAATTGTGTTTTGAGTCCCACTGTCCATCTCTGTAGTGATACACTTAGGAACATTACTTAGAGTGCTAAAATTTGAAAGGATCACATTAAAAGTTACCATTGTCTTTTTTGCAGTAAAAGCTCAAAGGGCTGTTCTGAGGGACAGCACAGAACTAGGATATGTTGAAGATGATTTTGGCCTACAGATTGTCATTGTTCTGTGACACTAATGAGACAATTATTAGATCTTCGTCCCCTCCTGCCTCTTTCCCACCCATTCCTGTTTGTCTGGTTTTCTCTCTCAAGATACTGCTCACCCCTTCCCTCTCTGGCTGATGAGGACCTCCCTTCCTCATGATGGCTGCCTTTAGCATAGGCTTGCTGCAGTGCACAGGGTCAGTGACACGCTGATCATCACATGTTCCTGGCTCCACATGTCATGACTGGACAAGCAGCTGAGAGCTAAGTGGAGCTGTCTTCAGGAGCACTGCAGCTGGTACAACACAGGCCAGACGGCAATGGGATTGAGGTCCAGGAATCAAGAGCTGCTCAGTCAGCCCCACCATTGCCCATTTGCTGCTTCTCTTTATATGACTATCATTTCCATTTAAACCTAAGTACCAACACTATAATTTTTTAAGGTAATGTTTACTTTCATTTTTAAGAAGTTTTACTGATATAATTCACATGCGATAAAATCCACTCTTATTTTAAAGTGTAGAATTTGGTGATTTTTAGTATATTCAGAGTTGTGCAATCATTGCTAATTTTGTCACCCTAAAACTCCATATTATGTTCATGAGTAGTTATTCCAGATTCCCCTAGCGTCAAGTCAACCACTAATTATGTATTTTCTTATTCTGAGCATTTTATATCAATTGAATCATGTATTTGGCCTTTTGTGTCTCTGACTTCTTTCAATTAACATGCTTTCAAGTTTCATCCATGTTCTAACTGTATCAGTAATGTACTTTTGCAGCTGAATGATATTCCACTGTATAGATGTCATTTTGTGTCTAACAGTTGATGAATACTTGGGTGGTTTCTACTTTTTGGCTATTATGAATAATGCTATGAATATTCATATACAAAGTTTTGTGTAGACATGCTTTCAGTCCTCTTGGGTATATACCAAGGAGTATGCTTGTTGGACATTAATTTTTTGGAGAATTGTCTGCTCAGATTCTTTTTTCCATGTCTTGTCTTTTTTTTATTGATCTTTAAAGGTTCTTTATAATTTGGATACAAGCTCCTTAACAGTTAAGATATACGATTTGCAAATATTTTCTCTCATTCAGTGGGTTATTTTTTCACTTCTTTGATGGCATGCCTCATTTGAAGCACACAAGTTTTTAATTGTGATGAAGTCATTTATTTTTTTTGCTGCTTGTGCTTTTGGTGTTTTATCTAAGAAACCATTGCTTGCTTGATCCAAGGTTATGAAGACCTAGTCCTTTGTTTTTTTCTAAGAGTTTTATGTCCACACTATAGTTTTAATACCCTCGTTAGAGATACCCAAAGACCTTTTCTACCAAACAGAAGTCAAGAATCAGGTGGCATCCTTCATTTGAAACTAAGATAACGTAAACAACTCCCCACCTAGGAGTTTCTGCTTTTACTGCTTATCTACTTCCCAGTCACGTGGCTGGAAAAGATCTTAGTTCCAAACCTAGTATGGGACAAGCAGGCTAAGGAATTTGAATTTAAATGTAGTAGTTTAGGAATATTTGCAGAGCAGCTGCTATGTGCCGGGGAGGAAACTAGGTGCTGGAGGCGCAGGCGAAATCATGCAGACCTGCGAAGAGCTCACAGGCATTTAGGGACACAATCAGAAACAGGAAACTTACAGCGTCACCAGCACTGTGACGAGTGGCCCCTCATAATGCAGTGGGGTTGGAGTAGACAGCAGTCTCCAGAAACATGTGCAAAGGCCCAAAGCTGGCAAGAAGATAGTATGTTCTGAGAACTACAAAAGAGCCCAGGTGATCAGGGAGAGGGGTAAACAAACAGAAGAGCAAGAGTTCAAGAGAAACAGGTGTTCCAGTGTGAAGTTAGCCAGAAAGGTAAATTATCTGTCACGACCAAAGTATTACGCCAGATGCTGTGGACACAAAAGGATGGAAGGCCCAGCCCCACAGCCTGTGACTCAGACTAAAGCAGAATGCTGACCCTCACCATCCCTCTTTAATACTGACACTAGAAGTGTAATTTCACTTCACACAAATACGAGACCAACTGGTTACTAACCTTGGCTTTTCAGTTTACCAAGCCCTAATGAGAGAAAAATAAGGTTTAAACTTTAAGCAGCAGAGAGGCTTGGAAACACTATAAATATCTAAATTATTTATTTAGTTTTTAAATAAACAGGTTGAATTCAGTCCTAGTCTGTCATTTTTAAAAAGTATATCTGTGTTCCAGAAAAGATTTGAGATAGTTAAGCTGTTACTTGAAATAAGCCTTCACTAGAGCAAATGAAATGCCATGTATGGTGAGACATTAGCAAAGAAACAACAGGATGTTGTAAAAATGAAATATTTGGTATCCGAATCATCTAGAATCAGTAATGCCCCACATACCTTTGCATGCAAAATAGAAATAATGTTCAGATTTTACTAATATACAGTTATGTAGGTGATTGTGGAAAAACAAGTACACACATACTTGATCCTTTTTCTGAATTAGTACTAAGACTATAGACACCTGGAAAGGAGTGAGTAGACCCTCTCATAAAGGTCTCAATTTCCTTCTGAAAATGACAATGAAAAAAACTGCTACTTAAAGGAGGAGAAATTAATATAATCAATGTCATATATATTTACTACTGACAGGACCGTTCATGTATTTTTGATCCTCACAACCACCCTGGTGAGGGAGGCACATTTCAGTCATTCTAATGAGGTTATTTTCTCCATACACACTGAAAAATGCCAAGAAGAGTTTGCTTTTGGACCCTTGTTTTTATGTATTTTAAAAATAAACAGAGCAGCCAGGGAGCTGGTCCCAGGCATCCAGGTAGTTGTAGAGGAGGCTTGTTTTTGAGGCTGGAGCCAGGCCTGGGGGCTACGACCCTGTCCCAAATGGCCAAGAGAACAGAGCTCAACTTCTGTCACAGTGTCCGGGACTGAGAAAGCAACTGAAAAAGAGGTCTTCCCCATTGGAGCCCCAACTCAGGAGATGACCCCTGGCCCAGAAGTTGAGAGCCTCTGCAGAGGCCCTGGGTCCAAGGTGCCACGTCACTGAAGCAGAGAATACAGGTGGCATACCAGTGCAGTGCCAGCCACTAGCTCTTACCAGACTGATTTTCTAGTCCTTAAGACATATTAAAATGGATTTTAAAAGACAGCTGACATTTTCTTTCCTTAACACTTAACATTATTGCCACACATCAGCTTTTGTTTTAATTAAAATCAGTTTTGAAATCATGACACTTCAGTTGGATTGTTAAAGATGTCCAAAAAAAAAAAAAAAAGTTTTTAAAATGTTCTTTTCTAAGTTTAGTTTCAGAAATTACATTAAACATTTATTTTCATAGTCCATCCTTTACAAAGAAGATAAGAAATTTCTGAAGTCCACTTTTGGACTCTTCTGGGATTCACTTTGACTAAGCAACATTTTCAGTTGAGAGAAGCGTTTCTTTGTTTTGCTCGTATTCTTTGAGGAGCAAGTGGGTGTTGACTGTCCAGATGTAGGTGTTCTGAAAAGAAACATAAAACCACACTTAGGTATACTGACAAATGACAATTTAAAGTGTTCTTCCTGCTTAGCCTAGATAACTGCTACGAGAATCGTTTTCTGCTCTTCTGTATTATGGCCATATACAAGTCGTGGCTGTACCCAGCACAGTTACTCCTAACTGAATAGGCTATAGGCAACATTTAGTTGGTATACTGAGTGGTTCTTGAAGATTCTATCACACGTGAAAAAGAAGGCTAAAAGTAAAGTGTCATCAGGTCTGGGTTCCTTTTAAGTCTGACATCAAGATTTGCAAGAACTTTAAAAACATATTTCTCCTTTTCAGTTCAAGACCACTTACTTTCTCAAAAGCGAAGGATCTTACCTACACATGTAGGTACCATTCCATTGTATCTCCCCCCCAGAATGTAAGCTCCATAGCGCAGACACATGGTCCTAATTGTATATTCCAGTGCTTTTTAACAGTGCTAGGCACAGAGGAGGTCCTCTAAATTATCCACTCAATAAATGATTCCCCATCTGGTATGTGTAGATTTATGCCTTGTTCAATTTCATTCCCTCCAATTGTGTTCCATCCCCCAAACCCTTATTTGGGGTTTGCAGTCTGATCCCTGTTGTAACTCCCCATCTGTAAGATAAATATGAAATACCTGTCTCATTCCTGCATATATCGAAGAAGCGCTCTGGTCTAAATGCAAGTGAATTATTTTAAATATGCCAAATTTTCTTTTATCTACATTTATCCAGTAAAGTGGAAACTTCCATGATGAATTTCCATCATACCAAATATCAAAATAATTAAGAATACAGAGAAAACTAGATTTGAAATTTTAATTCTTACCCAATTTATAAACATCAAACCCAATATAAAAAAATTCAGTAAGCAGAGATAATCAGGTCCTTCCTGAATTTTGTTATTTAAGTTCAAGAAACTACCAGACTCAGTTTCTCTTTTGTAACAAAATGTTCAAAATTTCCTTTTACAGCTGCTATGGAATTAAATTTATTGACCATCATAGTGAATAGAGTGTTGAGGATTACTAAAAGTAAAACATATGTCCAGTCATTGTTAACTTAGTATCATTTGACAAATCTCTATTCAGTTAGATTTCCATAGGAATTTTTGGTAGAGGAAGTAGCAAGAACAAATGTTTAGAGCAGAAAAGTAAACTGTGAGTTTTCAGTTTTGTTGACAAATAGTATGAATTAAGGCAAAGTAAGACAGGCAGATAGATTGGTACCAGATAGTAATGGCTGGAATGCCATGCTGGAGGTCCACATGCCTCACAGTAAGGTGCTTCTAATCAGACTAGAAGAGTTCTAAACAGGAAGACTCAAAATTCTTGTGGTCCCAGCAAAAAGTGAATAAAGACCTGAACATATAACAGCAGTAGAAAAAAAAAAAAAGAGAGAGAGAGAAAGTGGGATAGAAACTGGTGGCTAACTGG
The DNA here is from genome assembly GCF_000151845.1 of Pteropus vampyrus. NCBI lineage: Eukaryota > Metazoa > Chordata > Mammalia > Chiroptera > Pteropodidae > Pteropus > Pteropus vampyrus. The sequence continues at coordinate 14,412,532 of NW_011888784.1, forward strand.
ACAAGGGCCAAGGTGGTAGGAGTTGTCAACTGTACTCTCCATTTCAGGTCAGAATGGGTATGTTTATCCACAGAATAAAGAACTCAGGAGGATGGGCAGGTTTGAGTAGTTAGCTCTGGGGACAAATGGGGAGGGTGAAGTAGATATATTTAGCAGGCAGCTGAACAGGCCCAGGAAGAAGCTGAGAGTAGAGGAATATAACTGGAAGTCATACAGACATAAGAATGGAAGATATGGGAGTATATGACACAAGAAGAAAAGGGTATGGAGGAAAAAAAGGGACTAAGGACAGAATTGCATGGCAAATTTAGGGAGTGTATATTAAGCAGAAAATTAGAAGAAACATGCAGGAGTTAACAATGGCAATTCAAATAGCTTAATGAATCAAGATACCTGAAAATCAGTGCTGGGCTTTTGCCTTTAGAACCAGACACATCATGATTTAGGTCTGCAGAACTTAGAGTCTTTCTCTCTGGTGTCTTCAGGCTGAGTTTACTCGTAGGAGTGGTAGGATTGCTCTTCAATGCTGATAGAAAGCTTCTACTTTTACCATGATGTTTAACTGTTCTGTTGCATGTTTTACAAGTGATCAACTACCATAAAAAGAGGAAATATTTGGCCTGATAATATCTTATAATTTAATCCAATAAACTACATGTTCATTAAATTCTTATACATAGGGGTTTACACCAGGTACTACAGGGTGAGTAACTGAGGCTGCCCTCGGGGGGCTTGTAACCTAGCAGTAGGAATCAGACAAAACAAATTAAAAAGGGGAAACTCTCCAATAAAAAAATTAATGGCTAAACATTTGTATTTAAAACATCTTTTAAAATAACAAAATCTCTAGTTTTTCCATGTAAAATCATGTTTAAGGAGAACTGAGGCGACTGGGAGTGATACCCTTTACCCCTGGATGTTCTTTATAATAGCAGTAGACATTTAGTATTTTTTGCAGATGAACTCCAAGCCTTTTCCCAA
>NW_011888784.1:14413562-14429021 GCF_000151845.1 Pteropus vampyrus
TTCAAAATTTCCTTTTACAGCTGCTATGGAATTAAATTTATTGACCATCATAGTGAATAGAGTGTTGAGGATTACTAAAAGTAAAACATATGTCCAGTCATTGTTAACTTAGTATCATTTGACAAATCTCTATTCAGTTAGATTTCCATAGGAATTTTTGGTAGAGGAAGTAGCAAGAACAAATGTTTAGAGCAGAAAAGTAAACTGTGAGTTTTCAGTTTTGTTGACAAATAGTATGAATTAAGGCAAAGTAAGACAGGCAGATAGATTGGTACCAGATAGTAATGGCTGGAATGCCATGCTGGAGGTCCACATGCCTCACAGTAAGGTGCTTCTAATCAGACTAGAAGAGTTCTAAACAGGAAGACTCAAAATTCTTGTGGTCCCAGCAAAAAGTGAATAAAGACCTGAACATATAACAGCAGTAGAAAAAAAAAAAAAGAGAGAGAGAGAAAGTGGGATAGAAACTGGTGGCTAACTGGACAAGGGCCAAGGTGGTAGGAGTTGTCAACTGTACTCTCCATTTCAGGTCAGAATGGGTATGTTTATCCACAGAATAAAGAACTCAGGAGGATGGGCAGGTTTGAGTAGTTAGCTCTGGGGACAAATGGGGAGGGTGAAGTAGATATATTTAGCAGGCAGCTGAACAGGCCCAGGAAGAAGCTGAGAGTAGAGGAATATAACTGGAAGTCATACAGACATAAGAATGGAAGATATGGGAGTATATGACACAAGAAGAAAAGGGTATGGAGGAAAAAAAGGGACTAAGGACAGAATTGCATGGCAAATTTAGGGAGTGTATATTAAGCAGAAAATTAGAAGAAACATGCAGGAGTTAACAATGGCAATTCAAATAGCTTAATGAATCAAGATACCTGAAAATCAGTGCTGGGCTTTTGCCTTTAGAACCAGACACATCATGATTTAGGTCTGCAGAACTTAGAGTCTTTCTCTCTGGTGTCTTCAGGCTGAGTTTACTCGTAGGAGTGGTAGGATTGCTCTTCAATGCTGATAGAAAGCTTCTACTTTTACCATGATGTTTAACTGTTCTGTTGCATGTTTTACAAGTGATCAACTACCATAAAAAGAGGAAATATTTGGCCTGATAATATCTTATAATTTAATCCAATAAACTACATGTTCATTAAATTCTTATACATAGGGGTTTACACCAGGTACTACAGGGTGAGTAACTGAGGCTGCCCTCGGGGGGCTTGTAACCTAGCAGTAGGAATCAGACAAAACAAATTAAAAAGGGGAAACTCTCCAATAAAAAAATTAATGGCTAAACATTTGTATTTAAAACATCTTTTAAAATAACAAAATCTCTAGTTTTTCCATGTAAAATCATGTTTAAGGAGAACTGAGGCGACTGGGAGTGATACCCTTTACCCCTGGATGTTCTTTATAATAGCAGTAGACATTTAGTATTTTTTGCAGATGAACTCCAAGCCTTTTCCCAACAGAACATAAAATATCACTGAACATTTAAGTGACCCTTTCAGACCCTTAGTAATTCTGTAACTATAGGACTAAAGTAATTTATAAAGCCAATCAAATGAATTCTCACATTCTCACACCTCTTCACTTCATCAGCTCTAGAGGCTGATTTTCTTTTCAGGATTCTTTTTTCAAGAAATGGCCCATTTTCTAGCTAAATGCCTTTCTTTGACATATCTGACTCACACTGCACAGGACTCAGCCCAGGCCTCGACAAAATGAGCACAAACTAGTTCAGCTGAGAAGTACTCTGATGTTCATGAGCAAATGAAAATGCAAATGGAACATCTGCATATATCAAAGGTCAATATAACTTGCTTTATCCTTTTTTTGAAGAGACTGAATATAGGTTAAGCAGTTTTATGACAAAGCAAAATGCATTTACCTGTCCAATACTGGTAAACCCCTAAATATGGCAGTTCCAATCCAAACTGTTACTAATTAGAGTCTTGGGCCCGATTTAAGGGGTCATATTGTCCAGTGCCCAGCATAGTCAGTGCCTGCTAGGAAACAGGCACTGGAAACGTTGATAAATATTAACACAGAAAATGTAGATAAAATTATAAAATATATCTGATACAGACCTCTAAAATAAACCATAAGTAATTTGATTTTGGTTGTTTTATTCCATTTTTATCCCCAATATTTAGCATTGTTTGGCATAAGATGACCCTCAATAAAGGTTTCATGAATGAACATAAGATGTACTTACCTTTGTTGGGCATAAACTTAAATACATACTGACATGGAGCGGGGATGACTGAAGAAGTGACACTGATACCTAATAAATAAAGTACTGCTGTTTGAAGAAAACAACCATTAACTGAAAAAAATAATTTACTGGTAGATGCAGTTCAGGCGAAGTCACATTGGTCAGCTCAAGAAATCCTCAAATTTGTGAAAAGAACTGTGCTCAACAATAAGATCTGAGAACAATTGAGAGCTCATGATGTTTGGTTTTAAGTAATTGTGACAAAAGCTATACTGACGAAACAGTAATCACTAGGAAAATATTTTATGTATATATTTTGACAATCTAAATATACTATAACAAATCTCTGAGTTATGTCCAGGCTGATTCTTAATGTCCTTTTAAGTGAAAGAAAATTCTACTTTATACATACTGGAATTGAAATCTTACCAATACACTTTTGGAGTCTTTGTACTTTTCCACAATTTTTGCTTCTTTAAAACTGAGTGTATAATTTCTTGCTTCTCGATTAAGAAGTTTCTGTATTCTGGGTGTCAGTTTGGGCTTGGGTTTGAGGCGCACTCGATAGTTATCCAGAACCAGCAACTGGAAACAGTATGGACATGTTCCTTCAAAAGTGCTTTTAGCATCTAAAATTATACAAATGAAAATCATGATTTACCAAATCAGACTATTTTGTTACCTCAAACTTTATTATAAATGTGAAAAAGTATATTATTGAATATAAGAAGGTATACATTCCCCTTAAGCAAACTCAAAACATGAGAATTTACAAAAAGATAAAATGGCAATAATTTACTTTGCAAAACACTATAATTCTATCCATTCACTCCTTTTAGCAACAGATAGTAATTCCCCTGTGTTGCTCATTTCTTGCTACTAAATAAAAAATGCTTTATGTCTCACCTATTTTACAAACACATTTATCAAAAAATAACAAATTTTACTGTGATTGTTTCTTTTTAAAATAATTAGCACAATTTAGTGGTTTGTGGGCAGGGCTTTGTCTGTAGGTAGCTCTCTCAGTACAAGCTAACAGGACAGATTTGCCCTGGATCCTTTATGCAATCAAAGCACTCACTAACCATCAAAAGTTATCTTTAAAAAATTGTAGGGGAGCCCTAAACAAGTGAGGATAAGGCTGGTAAGAACTATAACATAATATCATTTAAATGCCCTGGAAATTATTAAACTGCACGGACTGCCAGAAACACTTCAAAGGCATAGCTTGACAAAATTTGTCACAGATGACTATAAATTCTATCTGTATTTGGAGATGGCACCCATTTATGATAAAGGGCTTTCAGACAGAAGTGCAGTGAAAAAGAAAGCATGGCTATTGAGGGAAAGGTGAGAGTGTGAAGGTGGTGTAGCTGAAAAGGAAGGGAGGCACACCATCTAGTTATTCAACGACTGCTGGTAAGCACTGTGCTAAGTGCTAGGGATACAACAGCACTACAAAGAGCGAAGCACCATGCTTGTAACTTAGCTCTGCCAAATGTAAAATTAATTCATATTTCTGAGTGACTCGTAAGTGCCAGGCACTGTTCTGGGTGCTATAGATTTGGCAGTGAACAATGGACAATTTATGGACAGACAATAAATATAACAACACAGAATGCTAAGTGCTAGGATGAAAAAAGTAAGACAGGAAAGGGGAATAGGGAGTGGTGATGGAGCTGCTATAATCTTAAATAGGATAGCCAGAGAAGACTTCCTGGAGTGACATTCGCAGATACCACAGGAAGCGAGGAAGGAATCCAAGCAGACAAGAATTAAGAGGTCTAGGCAGAAAAAAGGGCAACTGCAAAGGCTGTGTAACAGCCTAGCAGTGGTTAAAATTATATGAACAAAGGGCAAGCAGGTCAGAGGTAATGCTGGCCTATGATGTTAAGGCCTGAGTCCTTTTAAAAGATTTTCAGTTTTACTCTGTGATGGGAATTCATTTGAAACTTTGTAGCAGAGAAGTGATATGATCTAATTTAGGTTTTTATTAGCCTCACTTTGGCTGCTAGATTGAGAACAGCCTTTAGAAATGCATGGGAGCTGTTGGCGATAACCCAGAAGACAGGACGGATGACTTGGACCAGGGTGGTGGTTAAGATGAATGTGGCGAGAAGTGGTTAGATTTAGGATATATTTTAAAGCCAACAGAATTTGCTGGCATATTGGCTTGGGAAGGAATGCTGTTAGGGAATCAAGAATGGCCCCAAGGTTTTTGGGCCAATTAACTCTAGGGAGGAGTTACCTTGGGCTTGGGTTTCAGGCAAACTTGCCATGGGAAGAACTGTATTGGGGGGTAAAACTCGGGTTTGAATGACCTAACACATTCAAAAGTTGTTGAGAAGGCAGCTGGATATGAGTCTAGGATTCGAGGGAGAGGTCTGTGCTGAGGATATAAATTTGGATGTCCTCAGTAACAGAACTGAAAAGCCATTAAGATCGGATAGAAAACTGTCACCAAGTGAGTGTAGCTAGAAAAGAGGACCAAGAACATAGTCCTGGGACACTCTAATAATTATAGTGACTGGAGAAATTAGGAGGAACAAGCAAAGCAGACAGACAAGTACAGGCAAAAGAGGTAGGAGGTTAACTATGTGATAACACGGAAGTCAAATGAGAAAACTATTTCGAGAGGGCTGATCAACGTGTCAAATACCGCTAATCGGTCAGGCAAAAAATGTGGATCTATGACGAAACTGAGAAGCCTCGGGGGGGTTTTATGAGGGCAGTGGGTCGATCAGAGTCTATTTTGAATAATGCTGAGCGCGGTGAGGAATGGAGTGGAGCGCGGAGGTGAGGGCCTGACACACAACCGACGGACGTTCTCCCTACCGTGTGTCGAGCTGTAGGCCCAGCTGTAAAGGAGAAAGAGACCCGTAAGAAACTAGGGAACATCTCGCCGCCCGCCTCCCGTTTCCTCTCCCGTCCCTCTCTTACAGGAGATAGCGGGCCTGGCCCGGACAGCTCTCTTGCAGTTTCCGCGCGGCAGCCTCAAGGTAATGCTTCTGCCTCATCGCCACTGAAGTACCCTCCGCCCCGCAAGACCCGGTAACAAAAGGAGACTCCGGAAGCTGGATTCCGTGCGTTGCGTACTTTGACATCCAAGCTCCCTCCGGAAACAAGTGTTCTCGATCAGGAGTTCCGGATTCCTCCTGCTCTTGGCCCCGCCTCCGGGCCCAGCACGGATGCCCCTCAGACCTCATCCTGGGCGGAGACACTTGACTCGGCAGGGGTGGCAATGTAAAGGAGCCGAATGTCCCACCCACTTCTCCTGAGAGCCTCCTTTCTGATACCCCTGTTGTCATTTCCTCAGCCTGTGTCTCCCTCTGGATTCGTGAGCCGGCGTATTGACTTTGGCTGAGGCAGGTGGATGGGGGGTGGGGGGGCGCCTCAAGGAGACCCCTGGAAGAAGCGTGGCCTCAACCTGGGAGGAGCGACTCCAGTCCAGCCTGGTCTAGGCACATGCACAAGATAGATTTTTGTTGTTTTTTTCTATTTTTAATTGAAATGAAATTCAATTCATTGGCGTTTAATACATTTACAGTGTTTCACAAACGACACTGTTGTCTAGTTCTGAAACATTTCTAGCACCCCTAAAGGAAACACCATACCCATTTGGCAGTGCTCCTCATTCTTCCCTTGCTCCCAAGCCTTGGCAACCACTAATCTGCTTTCTGTCTCTACAGATTTACTTCTTTTGGAAATTTTATATAAGTGGAATCATATTTGTGATCTTTCATGTCTGGATTCTACTTAGTGTAATGTTTTTTGAGGTTCCTTCACCTTGTAGCATATATTAGAAACTCATTCCTTTTTATGGCTGAAGAATGTTACATCATGTATACCACATGTTGTTTATCCATTCATTTGTTGATGGACATTTGAGTTGTTTCTACCTTTAGCTATTGTGACTAGTGTTGCTATGAACACGAACGTGTGTTTTTTCGAGTTCCTGTTTTCTTTTGGCTATATAGCTAGGAGTTAAATTGCTAGGTAATATGGTAATTCCATGTTTAACAAGAGTTCCAGTTTCTCCACATCCCCACCAACGCTTGTATTCTGTTTTTGTTTTTTAATTCTAACTATCCTAGTGAAATGGCATTTCATTGTGGTTTTGATTTGCATTTCCCTAATGACTAATGACATTCAGCATCTTTTGACATGTTTTGTTGGCAATTTGTATGTCTTCCAGTCCTTTACGCATTTTTTAAATTGGGTTGTTTCCCTTTGGTAGTTGTCGTAAGAGGTTTTTGTTGGTGTGTGTTTCGTTTTTGTTTTTTTTTGAAATATATTCTGGATACTAAACCCTTATTTACCCTTCATTTTTAATTTCAGAAAGGAGTCAAGTGATAGAAAGTTTTGCAAAGAAAATGTATACATATACATCTATATAGATACATTTTAGTTTTTCAAGAGAAAGGTTATTACTTCTGCTCTTCCCACCTTTCCTTCTTCTCTGAGGTGATCAACATTGGCATTTGGGTATCTTCTGTGTCCTTACACACATAAGTACATGTATGAGTGTATAAACACCACCACTCACCACACACACACACACACACACACACACACACACACACACACACCCCAAAACACAAAATACCAAAACCAAAAATAGAATATTAGTTCCTAATACATAACTTCCCTTTTTCCTTAACAACAAACAGGTCACTGACATCTTTCCAGGTCAGGATAGATAGTTCTCACACATGCTTTTTAACAGCTGACAAAATTACAAAATGTAATGAACCATAATTTATTTAACCATTTTCCTATTGATGGACATTTAAATTTTTTTCAGTGCTTTGCTAGTTCAAATGGTGCAGCAGCAAACATTTTGAATATACTGGTGCTTTTTTATTTCTTTCATCTGAATTCCTAAAAGAGAAATTACTGAATGGAATGATATGCACATTTTTTTTTGTTTGCCACATCATCCAAAAAAATGTAGTAATTCACACCCCCAATATCAGTGTTTGAGAAAGTTGGGTCAAATTGGATAGGTGAAATGGCAAAGAGTGTCATTCACCTAAATACTAATGAGATAAAGACCTCTTTCATATTTGGACAGTTTGTATCTTCTCTTGTGAAGAGAAATCTTCTGTTAGATTGTTTATCAGTTTCTAGGAGATCTTTGTATTTTGGAGAAATTCATCCTCTGCTTGTCATAGATGATTCAATACTTTATTATTTACCTCTTATCTTTGGCATGGTTTATAGCATTTTGCCATACAGAATTTTGCATGTGGTCAAACTCTTTGTTATTGGGTCTGGGTTTTCTGTGGAACTTAAAAAGGCCTTGTTTATGCCAAAGCTACATAACTATTCATCTAGATGTTTTTCTAATACTTTTCTAGTTTGATTTCTTCCATGCACATCTTTAATCAATATGAAATGTATTTTCAGTTAAGTATAAGGCAGAGCATCTAACTGACATTTTTACCAAATGGATAGCAAGTTATGCACAGACCTCTTACTAGGTAAACTGGTCTTTTTCCATTGGCATTGAAGTTGAAAAAAAAAAAAAGCAAGGAAAAGAAAAGATGCAATGAACACTGAATGTGTGTCAGGCACTTTTCTAAGCATCTTGTATTAATTCATGTAATCCTCAAAACCCTATGGCATAGGTGAAATGCCAGTCTATCATATATAAGTTTTTTAAAACATAGTTGCATCTGTTTCTAGATTCTTTTTTCCATTTCACTAACCAATAAAGCAGAAAAGAGGGGGAATGCATTATGTGTGTATGCACAAGTATTCTCCTTGCTTCTCAGCACATTTTCTTTCAAGTGCGCCTCTTCTCTCTCCTCTGAGCACTACACTGCTATATCCAGATGCTTCCTCAGCATCTCTATTTGCATTGCACCTTGTCTTCTCATATCCACTGGGGCCCAAATACCACCTTGATTTCTCCCACCAACCTGCCCCGCTTCCCAGTTTCTTCCATCTTAGCCCCACCAAGCCTCATTGCTGCTTCCTCTCTCCACCCCTTGTAGCCAATCTTCCCACAGGGCCTGCAGACTCCCTGCCAAAAGCAAATCAAGACTGCCCACTTCTCTTCACTCCTTGGCCACTCTCTTTTTGCCTGCACCCCTAACCACAGCCCCCTACATTCTTGTTCTGCTTCCTCTCTTTCCTGCTTTCTCTCTCCCAGTCCATTCTTAAAAGGGCAGATAAAGCAACCTTCTTAAAATGTAAATAATTTGGAGGACACGGAGTGTCCCTGCTCAGAGTCCTCTCCGGGCTCCTCATTGCACTTGGAACACAAGTGCCTGGCTGGTCAGTGCTTCACCTGAGACCTCACCTTGTTACATGTGCCCACCCTCACCCTGCCACACTGGCCTTCCTGACTCTCCCACTGAATGCAACTATAATCCCTAGACAGAATGCATTGAGCACCCATAGGAAAACTGAAAAGTAAATAGGAGCAGACTGAATGGAAAAGACCTGAAGTACCGACGAACTAAAGGTGAGTTTACCATTTTTGTTGCTTGATATCTGCTTGCCTGAATGCAGTGCAGCCTGAAGCCCAGAAGTGGGCACTAGAGTGTGTGTGGAGAGAGACCCTTGATTTCTGGCTAAGTAACAGGAAATGCCTAACACCCAGTAAGAGCATGTGGAATTCTGCGTCCTTTTTACTTTCTCTTCATGTTCTTGAGCTCCAGCCCTCAAGCCATCCTGCGGTGGCAGCAGCAAAGGCTACAGCGGGAGCCAGCAGGAGCCAAAACTCTGAGGAAGGGGAATATTCCTCTCCAATTGACCAATCTCTATTTGCCTTTTTCCCCTCCCTATCCTCTGACACTTGGCCAAAGATGGAAGCAGTAACAGAAGTATCCACCAGTGGCGTAACTTTCTGGCCCCAGCTTCCTGGCCGTAGAACCAAAAGGGGAATTATAGGGAACTAGAAAATACTGGGGAGATTGTGGAGAGAGAAGAGCTCTTCTTTAACTTAAAGGGAAATTCTATAAAGTTGTATATAAATTTCCAGGCTCACCACTGAGCTATGTACACATGGATCTGATCATTATACCAGTGACTTTAAGAATGGAACTAACAGATCATCAACCAGGCCCCATATGACCACTGAGTAGAACATATTCAGGATCTATCTGAATGGCACTGCAAAGGCTTTGAAAACCGAATTTATAGTTGAACCACAGCTCACAGAAGGTAGGTTGAACTTGTAGCCTGAACTCGTAGAAGATCTATTGCCTAAAACAAAAATATGTATGTTCTCCATAAGATTTAAACAAAACCTAGAGTCTCATTACATAATATTTAAATTTTCAAGTAGAAAATTCAAAATTACTTGGCATATGAAAAACCAAGAAAATCTCAACTCACATGGGAAAATACCCTCAAAAGACACCAACACAGATGTTGGAATTATGTGACAAAGACTTTAAAGCAGCTATTATGCAAATGCTCCAACAGCAATCACAAACTCTTGAAATGAATAGAAAGTTAGCAAACTTTTCATGTGAAAGGCCCATATTAACTATTCTAGGCTTTTCAAGCGATGTGGTCTCTGTTGCATCTACTCAGTTCTGCGATAGCAGCCACAGAGGGGCATGGACAACACGTAAACAAATGGGTGTGACTGTTGTCCAAGAAAACTTCGTTTGTGGGATTTGGCCTGTAGATTGTAGTTCACCAACCCTGGACTATAGTGTTTTCTTGATAGTCAATATATTTACTGAATTTTTGATGTCTAGTTGTTCTATTGATTGTCAAGAGCAAGTCTTAAAATCTTTCACTATGTTTGTGGATTTGCTTATTTCTCCCCTTAGTTCTGTTAGTTTTTCTTACGGTATTTTGAAGCTTTGATAGTAGGTACATAAAGACATAATTGTTATGTTTTCCTGATGTATTGATCCTTTTAATCGTTATGAAAATTCTCTCTTTATTTCTAGAGTATTTTGTCTCAAAGTCTGTTTTGTCAAGTATTAATATAGCCCCTTCAGTTTTTTTTTATTGTGGTAAAAAAACATATAACATTTAATTTACTAGCTTAACCATTTTTAAATGTACAGTTGAGTAGTGTTAAGTGTATTTACATTGTTGTGCTACAGATCTTTAGAACTGTTTCATCTTGTAAAACTGAAACACTATATCCATTAAACACTCCTTTTCCCTCCCCACCCTCTCTGGTCCTTGGAAACCACCTTTCTACTTTCTGTTTCTATGAGCTGGACTACTTTAGATATGTATGTGAGTGGAGTCATACAATATTTATCATTTTGTGACTAGCTTATTTCACTTAACATAATGTCCTTGAGGTTTACCTGTGTTGTAGCATGTTATAGGATTTTCTTCTTTTTAAATAATATTACATTGTATGTATGTACCAGATTTTCTTAATCCATTCATCTGTCAATGGATATTTGAGTTCCTTCCATATCTTGGCTACTTTGATTAATGCTGCAGTAGACATGGGTGTGCAGATATCTCTTGGAGATTCTGCTTTGAATTCTTTTGGATAAATACTCAAGTGGCATTGCTGGATCATATGGTAATTCTATTTTTAATTTTTTTCAGGCACTTCCATATTGTTTTCCATAGTGGCTGCACCATTTAATAGTCCCACCAATAGTGCACAAGCATTCCAATTTTTCCATATCCTCATCAACACTTTTTATTGTGTTTTTGTATATTTAATAGTGTCCATCTTAATGGATGTGAAATAATATCTCACTGTGGTTTCGATTTGCATTTGCCTTATGATTAGTGATGGTGAGCATCTTTTCATTTGTTTGTTGGCCACTTCAGATTTCTTATTCTTTCACTTTACATGGTGTAATTCTTTCCATGCTGTTACTTTCAACCTATTTGTTTCTTTGTAGTTAAAGTCTTTTTTTTTTTTTTTAATATAGGATGCAGTTGGGTCTTGCTTTTGTTTTGTTTCGTTTTTAATCCAGGCTGACAATCTCTGTCATTCATTTGGCATGCCTAGTATATTTAGATTTAATGTAGTTATTGATATTAGAGTGTGATATATTTGAGGAGTCAGAGGGCAGACTCTGATAGGTAGCACAATGGCCCCTGAAAATGTCCCGTCCTAATCCCTGGAACCTGTGAATGTGTTATTTTACATAGCAAGAGAAATTTTGCAGATGTAATTAAGTTTACTGACCTTAAAATGGGGATATTATTCTGGAGAATCTGGGTGGTCCCAGTCTAATCACATGATTCCTTAAAATCAGAGAACCTTTTTGGGCTAGGTTAGAGATGAGACAGAAGAAGGACAGATTTGAAGCATGAAAGGGACTCCACTCAAAGTTGCTGGCTTTGAAGATGGAGGAAAGAAGCCTCAAGTCATGTAATGCAACAGTGGCCTGTAGGAGCTGGGAATAACCCTCAGCTGACAGCCAGCAAGAAGGCAGGAAACTTAGTCCTACCACTACAGGAACTGAATTCTGTTGACCTGAATGAGCGGCCAACGGTTTCTCCATAGCTTCTAGAAAGGAACAGTCTGTCAACACATTGACTTTGGTCCAGAGAGACCTATACAGAACTTCTGATCTCTAGAACTGAAAGATAATTAATCTGTGTTGTTTTAAGCTGTTAAGCTTGTGGTAATGTGTTACGATGCCAATAGAAAATAATGTTACACATACTTGGGGTTTCTTCCTCTCCATGTATTTCTCCCTGGATTATCCACCCTAACGCTTCAGTTCTAATGGCCTCAAACTCTGTTCACTGTCCCCATCAAGCCACTCAGGTTGTGGCTCTCTGCAGTTAGAGCTGCTCCTGGATTGAAGTTACCCTTGGATGAAAAGCCACAGACTCACAAATCTCAACAATTTCCATTCATCTTCCAAGGGTGGTCTCCTCTCCAGTTTCTGCCTTCTTTTAGTCAATCTCCAAGGCTTTCAAATAACTTTTTTAAATGTTTTGCTCAGATATTATAATTGTTATTTGCAGGAAGGTTAGTCCACCATTACCAAAAGCTAGAACCTCATTATACTCTTCTGCCTACTTTCATGTTTGTAATGTTTTAAATAAATTCTGGAGGGGAGAAAAATGGAAAGATGGTGTATGTCTTAATTATTCTCATTCTCGTTACTCTGGAGGCTAACTATGAGTTGCCTTCTATTAACATGGCACTTTAAAAAGGAAAATGAATAAAAAGGAAAGTTTTCAAAACTTTCGACGGGGGGTGGAGCGGGGAGGAATGGGGAAAACGCCAACAGTAACTGCTAGGAAGGAAACCTTACGGTTTTGTTCCACTACATGCAGTTCCGCACAATCACCAGCAGGGGGAAAAGTAATTTTCTTTTTCCGATGGGTCCCCCGCTCTTCGCAGCGGATTCCCTAATCAAAGGGAGAAAAAAGAAGAGCGCCGGGGAGGTCTCCGTCAGTGTACCGAGGGAACTGGTCTAGAGGGGTCACTCAGAACGCAAAGACCCCGCGAAATAGAGTATACCTATTCCAAGCAGCTGTCTCTTTCGAGGCACACGGGATAACTTAGCTAGAACTCCCTGCTGACCACTCAGCCCGGCATGAAGGCTGCAGCAGCGCAGAGCCTCTTCCAGAGCGGCCTCAGAGGCGCCGGCAGGAAGGGGAAACCCAGGTGCGGCTCCGCGGTGACCAGGTGAGATCGTGCCCGAGTCCCAGCGTGATCCAGGTGAGCGTACGACTGAGTCCGCGAGTGACCAGGTGAGCCCGCGTACCGGTCTGCAACGGAACCAGGTGAGCCCATTGACTCTCGCGTCCTGGTCAGAGTTGGGTCACAGGACTCAAGCAGTCAGTGGACAGAATGAGTTGAAGAGGAGAGCGAAGGCAGCTGGTGGTTTAGGATAAGGGCCTGGACACAACCGTTTTCCAGGGCTGGGGTCAGGACAATCGTTTTCCAGGGCTGGGGTCAGGTGAAAGGACCTTCTACCAAATGCGTTCATGGTAATAGCCTTAAAAAGAAATCATGCTAATGAGATGATGTGTGTGGGAGGGACGGGGGAGTGGTTATTTTATTGCGGCTGGGCATTAATCATTTCCTTGAGGACCTTAGCTGAACCCTTTATTTTGTAACCAGTGATAGAGCCTGGGGTTTTGAGTAACTGCGTGGGTAAATGATGAGCAGCAGATGGGAAGAAACAGCTACCACTTTAAGGGGGTTTTAAGATCGAAAGTCAGTGGATGCTGAAGCAGTGAGAGATTGGAAACGGAAAGCAAAGAACAGAAAGATTAAGTAAAAATATGGGAATTCAAAAAAAGAAACCGTGTGGACCTGGTGGATCCCACTGAGCTGAGTGGGGTGCGCATGTTAGTGGCAGAGCGCTGTCCGGTCTGACGTCTGTCGGGGCATGACCGTGAACAGATCACTGGAATCAGAGGTCATTGGTTAAGGATCCATTGGTTATCTCTGGAATTCCAAGGTTATCATGGTAGAAATAGAAACGTATGCAACGTGTAGGCAACAAGTTTTCTTTCGACAAATGTTCAAGTAAGATATAAACATTTAATTGGATTAGGAGATAAGTTGTAAGGAGCTGAGTTTTTTCTATACCTTGGTGAATATTCAAAGAGGATTCTCTAGAACAGGCATTAATGTAAATAGGCTTTAAAATTAAAGTGTTGCAAACAGCACAACAAATTACATATTACTCTTAAGTTTCAATGTATGTAGCAGCAGTAGTATTCTAATTATATTTAGATATATTTCAAGAATGTGTCCATTTGTTTTAGATAGCTAACTAGTAGTTTAAAATAGACAGGAATTTAAAATACTCCAATAATTTGAAATACATGCACAAGTCAAAACATTTGCCAAACTATACACAAAAATGAGTGAAATAATAACATAGCTAAGTGTGGTTACTTTTAAAAGAAATATGTATTACGCTCTGATGCTGCCATTTCCCCTGTACTTGTACCTGACGGTTGAGGAGCAGTTTGTCATTTCAGACACATGTGTGCCCTAGTCAAGCGGGCAATACCTGACTGTCATTCCCACTTTTCTACTTACTAGTACTAGAGTTTTCTTGTGCACACCTGTAAAAATCCTATTCTTATGTTTTTAAAACTTGCCTATTGGTGTTTTTAAAAATTTAGAAAAGGGAGGAAAAGGCAGGCTATATTTCCATGAATCAGACATGACAATAAAGCTTTAATTATGGGAGAGGGATTGTTGACTGAGTGAGAAATGAGAAACTGGGGTGGAGATGAGGGGAAGGATATGGTGACGACATTTGCACTGCACATACCATTTTTTCCTAAATGGTGGGAAGTTCATAACAGGTATTTAAGCTTAGTTTTGGCTGAAAAAAAAAAGTCTTTTTCTCAGGCAGTGTTTACATGAAAGTATTAAGTAGCCTTTTAACACTTTCTCATAAGCCCTCACCCAGGGACTGACTCCCAGCATCTTAGAGGTAAAGTACTTGTCACTAAACCTTTATGTTGATTCTTGCGTTAGTATATTTCTTATGGCTCTAAAGTGATTAATCAGAATATGCGCTATGATTTGTATTTTTTAAGAACAGGGAATGTCGCATTGTAGGCTATGTGATTCCTTCTGTCAGTTGTTCATGTCTGAGCCTGTGGCCACTGGGAAAAAAACAAATAACATTGCTTAAGTAAGATAGAGGTCTGTTTTTTTAAGGTCCTAACACTTTGGAAGTCAGCAGTCCTTGGCTGGTGTAGCAGCTCCTCTATCTCACCAGGAACCTAATCTCCCTCTTTCTTTCTGCTATTCTCAGTGCATAGCTTCCATCTTCCATGTTGCCTCGTGGTTGCAAAATGACTGCTAAAGTTTCAGTCATCATACCCACAGTCTAGGCAGGAACAAGGAAGAAAGGGAGAAGGGCAGAAGGGCACCTGGAAGCTGAGTAAGATTTAACAACTGCCACTTAAATTTTACTGTGGATTGTCCACAAAGATGGCTGCCAAAGATTCGTGTATGCTCATCATTTTTCCCATCAAGGAGTAGACTGTATTTCTTTTCTCTTTGAGTGAGATGGGCCCTGTGACTTGCCTTGATCAACAGAATGCATTGGAAGGCCTTCCTAGGCCTTGTTGCCTCTGTTTTCACCCTTTGGAGATCCAGCTGCCATGTAAAGAGGCTTTGATTAGACTATTAAATAATGAATAAACATGTGAAGAGAGGCCTTACCAGTCCCCAGCTATTCTAGCTGCCCCAACTGAGGTGTCAGTCATGTGCATGAAGCCATATTGGATGAACCAAAAGAACTAGCCTGCTAAGCCCTGCCAACTTATGGAATTGTCAAAAATAATAAATCATTGCTGAA
>NW_011888784.1:14429535-14445028 GCF_000151845.1 Pteropus vampyrus
CTTGAAGAACTGGATCAAGCAAGTCCTGACTACACCCCTTCCTGCCCGTGTGACTTTGAGCAGGCTTTTTCTCTTTGCCTTGGTTTTCTCATCTGTAAAACGGGGCTAATGGTACCCACTTCATAGGGTTATTGTGAAGATTAAAGAGAGTGCTTGTAAACACTAGTGTGTGCTCAACAAATGGTAGCCGTGGCTGTTACTATTCTATTTTAACTTATATAAGCAACTGTGTACTTCCTTTGTGGAATCAATGGTCTTGAAAAGTTAGCTATCTATCAAGTGATACTTTCCCATAGATGTCTGTCATAACATGAGAATTCTTTCCCACTGAAAAGTTTATTTTCAGTGACGTTTCTACATTTAAAAGCTTCCTTTAAAATACTACAAAAAAATTTTCAAAATCATGAATTAAGAGGAACATCATCCTAGTATACATCAAGGGTAACCCAAATCCTCCCTATGTTATATATACCTAGTTTTGCTCTGTCTGGAGTGACTGGGGAGGTTGGGAGCGTGAAGTGTTCCTCTACATTCTGATTCTCATGATCCCCCAATGCTTTTTGGGTGGGACTTAGACTGCTCCCCTGGGACAAAGGCAGCTTGGGAGAAAAATCAGTGACATCTGAGTGCTTTTGAAGGCATACTTTTAATTTGTCCTAGACTGTACCTTAACTAAAGGTATATGTGATCTTCTATGTGGAAAGAGCTTTAAAATTTTTGTAAAGTGGATTCTCTCATAATTCCTTCTTTAACAGTCATGGGCAGAGGTGTTATAGGTTGTTGATGCATTTATTTGGTATTTTTTATAGGTGTTTATAGTGAGGACCGGTTTGCCATTCTGTTTATGATGTAGCTTTAAGAGTACTGCTTGCATTATATATGACTTCCATAAAGACAAATTTTTCACAAAGGACTTTTTGCCCTTCTAGACTATAAAGCATTATATAAACGTAGGTATCACAATAATTCTTTAAGTTGCATGCATCCTTACTTGGTTATGATGTTTCTTTTTATAATACCTCAGGGTCGGGTGGTACCACAAGTAGAAACTGATGATCGATTTTGTGAGCCTGAGGCTAACACAGGCTTTATAACCACTGGTCAGAGTATGCAGTCATATCTCAGTGCAGTCTGCTGATATGAGGCAAGGAAAAAAATGCCTCTCCTAAAATAATTAGTTTTTACTTATTTATAAGCTAGTCTATTGTCATAAAGTTCAGATGGAACAGGAGAATGTGAGACCTCCCTCTCATCCTTGAGAGGTAGGCAACCACTACTAAGTCTTGCACCCTCTTTCCAGCAGTTTTCTGTGCATTAACACACATGCCTGATTTGTTTCTATTTTAACACAAACGGTGTCACACTGTATGTATTGTTATACATCTTTTCTCCCCCTTTTTTTAATATTATATCTCTAGGCCTGGAATGTGTCTCCACTGCAGCGTACAGAGCTCCATTTCATCCTTATTAACTACTCCATAGCATCCCCCTGAATGGCAAGCCCATGAGTAACTAATCCCACATGACAATCATTTTCAAATAGGCTATATCTAAAGCTAAAAACTCTACTAGAATTTTTCAGAGTTACTAAAACTTTTGAAGTAGACTTTATTTTTAAAGCAATTGTAAAGTCACAGCAAAACTGAGCAGAATGCAGAGATTCACCATGTAACACTCCTACCCCCCGCAACAGCCTTCCCCATTATCAACATCCCTCACCAGAGTGAGACATTTGTTAAAATCAATGAACCTACATTAACACGTCATAATTACCCAAAGCCTATAGTTTATGTTAAGTTCACTCTTGATGTTGTCCATTCTATGGGTTTTGACGAATGTGTAATGATAGGTCGCTACCATTATAGGAGCATACAGAATAGTGTCACTGCCCTGAAAATTCTCTGTGCTCCATCTATTCATTCTTCCCACTGCCCAACCCTTGGCAACTACTTATCTTTTTACTGTCTTCCTAGTTTTGCCTTTTCTCGAATGCCATCCAGTGGAATCCTACAGTATGCAGCCTTTTCAGATTGGCTTCTTTCACTTAGTGATGTACATTTAAATTTCTTCCATATCTTTTCATGTCTTGATAACTCATTTCTCTTTAGTGCTGAATAATATTTCATTACCTGGATATACCACAGTTTATCCATTTACCTGCTGAAGGATGTCTTAGTCGCTTCCAACTTTTAGTAATTATGAATAAAGCAGCTAGAAACATCCATGTGCAGGTTTTTGCGTGGACATAGTTTTCAGTTCATTTGGGTAAATACCAAAGAGTGTTATTGCTGAGTCATATGGTAAGTATATGTTGAGTTGTAAGAAACTGCCAAACTGTCTTCCAAAATGATTGTGCCATTTTGGACTCCTGCCAACAACAAGTGAGAGTTCCCATTTCTACACGTCCTTGCCAACATTTGGTGTTGTCCGTGTTTTGGAGTTTGGCCATTCTAATAATTTGTAGTAGTATCTTATTGTTTTAACTTGAAATTCCCTAATGAATATAACATTGGGCATTTTTTCATATGCCTATATGCCATCTCTATATCTTCTTTAGTGAGATGTCTGTTCATATCTTTTGCTTATTTTTTAATTGGGTTGTTTGTTTTCTTATTGTTGAGTTTTAAGAGTTCTCTTTAAGAGTCCTACAACTTCCAGTCTGTGTCTCGTTTTCTTATTCTCTTGACGAATTTTTTTAATTACTGAAAAAATTATGCCCATTGTAGCAAGCGTTACAAAGCAGAGATGTATTAAGGAAAACTCAATAATTCTCTGTCTTTAACTGTTTTGAGGTAACCAATCTGAATAGTATGATCTGTAACCTACATCTTTCACTCTGCTCAAGTGTGTGTGTATGTGTGTGTGTGTGTGTGTGTGTGTACCTGTGCATGTGTGTGCATGCATGTATGGAAATGTATATGGGTTTTTTCCTTATATTTTTGTTCAAGAATAGATTTTTCTACATATATTTCTTCAAAATTTTCTTTTATCTCCTCCCTCTAAACAATACACCACTGGTATACTCCTAGGCAAATATGAATACTTACTCTTTTTCATGACTGTGTAATATTCTTTGATACAGATATCATAATTTCATTAGCCATTCCTCTATTGTGGATATTTAGGATATTTCCAGTTTTATTTTCCTTTTCCATTATACATAAGGCTGATGCTTTAATTCATAAAGGAGAAATTCCCCAAACAGACTCATAGGTCAAAGATGATGTATATTTCTAATTTTATTGGATATTGCCAGAGTATTTTTCAAAAGATGATAAAAATTTATACCCTCACCAGCAATATATGAGAAGGACATTTCCCCATATCCTCATCAGTGCTGGATGTTAACAGTCTTTAAAACGTTCACCCATCCATTTTTTTACAACTAGTGGCACTGGGTATCTTTTTATAGGCACATAAGTTCATTGTTCATACCCTTTGCCCATGTGTCTAATGGGGTTAAATGTGGAGGCTTTTAAAGGGCTAGAGTAGGACACAGCAGAACAGAGCAGGCAGTGCAGCCACCAGGTTTGTAATGGACAGGACATAGGGTCCCATCCTCTAGGCAGCTGCTGTCATCACAATAGGATGGTGATGCCCACCATGAGCATCTCCTCTACCCATCTGTGTGTTCCTGGGTCATGTCCAGGCCCTTTGGGTGGCATAACTCCAGGGGCCATGTTCACGTAGCGAATGGACAGTTGGGGGAGGAGTGAGTTTCCCATAGATGCCTATGATTGTGCCCCCTTGAGCTGTGCATCGCTGGGCCCCTGGTCCTGCTCTGGCGATGGTACTTGCAGGGTTGTACCACAACCTCCATCTGTGTCTGTCTTGCCTTCTTTTCAGACTCTAAGCTTACTAAACATTGATCTTCGATGCCTAGTATAGTGGCTGGCACACAATTGGGCCTCAGAGTGTTGACTGGTTGAGTTGATGCAGGACAGGGCAAATTCCTTAAGGGGCGGGAGGAGTGGGGACTCAAGACCTGCTCCAAGAGAGAAAAGGGTTCTTTGCTGAGGGCAAGAAAGAATTCAAGCACATGCCAAAGTTAGAGTCAAAAGGAAACTTCATTAGAGACGGGGTGATGCCCCATAGACAAAAGGTGGTCTCCTCTCAGAGGCAGAGAGAGAGAGAGAGAGAGAGAGAGAGCCTGAGAGAGACTCAGAGGGACAGAGACAATAGAGAGAGATGAGAACAGTGAGAGAGATAGAGGAAAGGCACTGAGAGGGACTGAGAGAAAGACACTGAGAAGGACCCCAAGTGTTTGGGGAATTCAGTTTATCATTCTTCAGTTTCTGTGAATTATGGTTTAAAGACTTTGTTTACCCATTTTCCTTTGATGATGTGGACATACAGTGAGGAAGGATAAGAGTATGTAGTGTGAAAGGTAAGAATATATAGCTTGAAAGGCCTGCTTGCAATTCCCAGACTTTGATCCATAGGTTCCCCATGGTTTTAGCCATAGGGAATGAATGATTTTATTTTGTGTAGGGCACCACTTAAAGACTCTGTTTTCCTGTTTTCCCTTCACGATGAGGGGAAATGAGTTGTTAGCAATCCAGCAGAAATCTTTCTTTGTTCTGCAGGTTTCCTGTGGTCTGGCTGCAGGGCTGATGAGCATATTGCAGTCTCCGAATATAGCTTAATTTAACATTTTAGTGCTTTTGCCTCCTCCCTACAGTAGAATGAATAAAAGTGTCTACAAGAACTGGCAGGCTTCAGAAGGTGGTGAATGAAGGTGGGGATGGTGGTGCTGGTGGTGTGTGTGTTTCTGTGTATAAATATCAGGCATTAGGGCTGGCCTTTGGGTGGGGGCTACTGTCAGGAAGCCCAGCCTAGGTATGGAGGAGAGGTTCCCAACATGCCAGAGCCTTTTTCCCTCTACTTTTCTCTAACCACTTTCTATAAAGCTTCTCTCTGCTGTTGCCTCTCTCTCTGGCTGTACGTAGGAGTCACTGTCCTTATCTGAGAACTTTGTCCCACCCATAGCTAGAGGGGCCTTTTCATATAAGGGCAAGGGGATTGTATTAGGTGAAGATAATGATTCTCCAGAATATTCCTCCCAGGAAATGTGGGGTCTGAAGACCAACCATTGACCTATGGGTGGTTCAAAAGGAACTGGCTGAAACCCAGACAGTTCAGAAAAATCAGGACCAGCTATTAAAGATTAAAGGAGCTAAGTGTGTGGGGTGGGGTGGGTGGAGGTACAAGGTGAATGGAGTGGGAAAAAGAAATTGAGTGCATAACAAATACCAGACAGAATAACATTTATACATTTATTAATTTTCTTCCATTTATTTATGCAACAGATTTTAAATAGGTTCAGAATTTGCAACCTTTTGAAGATCAAGAAATTCCCTGAGAATCTCTTGAAAGTTGTTGACTTCTCTCACAAAAGTACCCTTTATATGCACAAAAGGCTTGCATACAATTTGGGGGACTTCATCAATCACCTGAGACCTCTGAGTTCCTTGGTTCTTTGTCTGTAGGGGTGGAGGCGGAGGAGAGATATTCTAGAGGTATCTGACTTCTTGAAAGACTATTACCACATTATAATTACTTTTTTCCCCCCCAAAGCTAATTAAAGCGCCCACAAAGCATTGAAATTTACTTAGTTGGGTTGAGTCACAATGGATAGAAACCTCTGTTGCCAGAAGCACGTGAATGCCAGGTGAAGATTAGAAAAACCTTGTAAGAAAGATAAAAGACATAGTTTTTCACTTTGAACTTGAAAAACATCCACCGGGCACAGAAGCAAGTGGCCAAAGCTTAAGGCGACAAAAACAAACAACAGAGTTCAGAATTATAATCGTAGCTATCTAGAGCTGTGGGGGCTTTTTAGAAGGTGCATAATGCATTTACCCTAGGACATTCTTGTATATTTATGTTTCCTATCCTAAACCTAAATGTCCTCTTTATCATCATTTGATAGGAGAAGGCCTTGCATGGTACCCCTCCCAGAGGCCCCGAAGCCCTTGTGTGACTGCAGGGAGGCAGCACGAGGCTGGGAAAGGAAGCCAGGGAAGTGGAGGGAGGGTCATTCTCTACATGGAGGGGCCATGACTTCCATCCTGAGGTTTTCAAAAAGTCCTCGCCCTCTCAGGTCTTAGCTGTGAGTGCAGATCTTCTCACAGAAGCCATTTCCCTGGGCCTTGCTGATTTTCTTTTCTAGAATGTCCATAATATCTTGACTATCCAAGGTCTTTAAATGCAAGATTTCCGGGTTAATAAATGTCAGGCCTTTACATCTGCATGTCCTTGACTTTGAACAGAAATCATTCCCAAAACTTGTCATGTTTTTGACTTTACTCAGCTGAATGGATTATTTTGTTCTGGGGGAATGCGGAGTGACCTCAGTACTGTGATCCGTTAACACCTGGGAGGGGGCTCGTGTGGGCTTGGAAAGGTTCTAAGCATCGGCCTGCTTTCCAGGTAGCCTCCTCACAGGTCTGTGTGGCCGCAGACCTGCAGGCCGTTTAATGTGGCTGCTTTCTTCAAACTTAATGTTACAAGCAGAAGCAATCTTTTCCTAGGGTGTACAACACTTTCTTAAATGCCAGAAGAGCTCCACCTCTTCCTTCTTCTCTGCCATTATCCATGTCCTTTGTTTTTCCAGTGGTATCCCAAATATTATCTATTCTTTGTGCATCTTTAACACAATGCAGTTCTTCAGTTTACCCTTCTACCTGTTCGATATCGAAGTTTCTAAAATACACAGGCACTGTGTCCCTCACCGTCTCCAGTTTTTATCCAAAGCCCACCTTGTGAGCTGAGTGTGCTTTTGGCAACACTATACGAAACTACAGTTTCTCCACGGTTTCCTTGATATTTTACTTTGTCGCTGAATTGCAAGCACAAGAAAGATTTTAAAATTAGAGCTTTAGTATTCTGAGGCTGAAAGTCTTGTAGAGTGCTGTGTCAGTCACTAAGCTGTTGTCTCTTAGCTGCAAACCCATCCTGCGTTCTGTGATGCTGGGGCTGGGACGCTGAAACCTGATTTTTGCTTTTCAAGCTCTGCCAGTAGGGGGCGCTAGATGGAAACTGCGAGGCTGCAGGAGGGACTTGCTCTCTAGCTCCCTTTCCCCCGCTTGTGGTTTCTGTGAACATCACTCCTACAGTGGTTCGGCACCCAGGTAGGGACAGTTTCTCCTTTGGAGGCAGCTGGATCCTGTTTGAACATCTTTGTAGTTTTTCCAACACTTGCAAAGCCGGCCTCATCCTGCCTCTCTGAGAGACTCCAGCGCCAGCCACCCAGAGCCTCCTAGAGGTCTGAGTTCCAGGCACACTGGCCCTCCATCCAAGCTCAGAGACCTCAGCACAAACTGGCCAGTGCCTTCTCCTCAGGGCTCCTGGTCTGAATCCCTGTCTTTCTGAGCCGCTCAGAAACAACAGCATCAGGCGAAGCAGGTTGCCCTCTTGAGTCCGAGGAAACTAGCCTTCCCTTGCTGGAGTACTGTCTCATGAAATGTCTCATAAAATGAAAAATTTTCATAACATTTTATTTTCTGAATAACGTCTTGGACCATAAGTTGAATCAATGAGATAAGAGTGATGGATAGAAAAAAATAATAACTTTAGACTCTCCTTGCTCACGGGGAGTCCCCACATCTTGTCTGGCAGTAGACTCATTTGCTGTCCTCAGGCAAACCCCAGGTTCTGTCCTGACCATTGGATACAGTTGCATAAAAGCAATGCAATCATGAAAGGTATCTTTCTTACACTTTGCAAATAGCTCATAAAAATGTAATGCCTTTGAGAGCTTGGAGAAGAATTATATTTCTTCCCAGACACTAAAGGTTCTATTTTTTTTTTCTTAATGGATGCCTGTAGCATTAGAATATGCAAAAAATAAAAAATAAATTAAAATAAAATTCCTTTTTTTTCCCTGCTTCAAATCAGGGGCATGTGCTCCACTTAGGAGGAAACTGGCAAGCAGCCCTACAACGACCCATTTCATCAGCCTTTTGTATACAACTTGTACATAACTTTTGTATACAGTTGAATACAACTCCCAAGAAAAAGAGTACTTTGAAATGCATTTATTGAGAACTCCACACTAGTCCAACAACTCCATGGTTTGGTAATTTCTGTCGTGACTTTTTTTGAAATGGATAGATCAGCCTTCAGAAATATTTTGCCTTTGGCTGAGCACTGAGCTCATCTTTCCCAGAAAACCTCTTCCTCCTGTGCAACCTCTCTCTCCAGAGAGTGAAGGGCGGTGGTCAATGGCTTTAATAATGAGTCTGAACCTGCTAAGAATTTGGTGAGCTGTGCTTTCTGATCTATGATGTCCCTACGCTGATGCTTTTTCTTCGTTAAACTTGCTTTTAAGCAGAGCCTGAGACAAGGGCTTTGCTGCAGGCAATTTGTTCGGGAGGTGATTCCAGAAGAGGGGAGAGTGAGACAGGGAGGAGAAGAAGCAAGTACACGGTCGGTCGAGGTTATCTTTCTGGGTAAGGGCTTAATTCTGTCAAGACCTGTGGGAAGCAAGCCTCTCAGAGCTGTCTGCAGAAGGCCAGAGCCTGGAGCATTTCTCCACTAGCTTCAGTTGCCTGTTGGAGCTCTTCACTATCTTGTGCTAATGGGCCACAGGTAAAGTGGGATAGTGTGGGAATGCAGAAAGGCGCAGTACAAGCTGAAGGGGCTGTCACAACTCACATGGAACTGTCTCCTGAGCTACAATTAGAGGGGATGGATGGGATGGGCATGGTCACCAGAGGTGAGCAGTGGGCTTTGCAGACACTTCATGTCAGACCCCTGGATCCATTGCTGGTTAGCCATGAGATCTCCGCCCTGGGTCAGCACACACTGACGAAGCACACCTTCTCTCTCCTGCTGCATTCACCTGGGTCTTGCAGCTTAGCTGCTTCCGTGAGGATTCCCACATGGCATGACTTGCCTTCTCCTTTTCCATCCCTCAGCTCCTCCACCTTCCTGCCCCATCCTTGGGGTGCAGAGGGGCTGCAGAGTTCAAGCTCTCAGTGTGCCCTCCTGCCGCTGCTGACTGCAGCCCCATAGGGTTGGTGTCATATTGTACTTTCTTCAAAAATTCACTGCAACCCACTGAACTTTCTTGCAAGTGCTGATGTAAATGTTTCTCTGCCAGAATCTGGTAACATTCTGATAGTGCCAGTACTTAGATTAATGTTGACACTTTTGTTGACCCTCTAAATATAGATAAGCTGAAGTGGTTCAGCTAATGTCAGCATTCAGGGACCTAAACTTTCCAAATTGACTACAACCATTCCAGAGCCTACTTATTGCTAGAAAAAGTATATCTTCTTGTAAACAGTGGTGTTTTTCTTTTTCAGATAATAAGAATTATGTTAAAATAGGCTACTCTGCTTTTGTGTTTTGTTTTTTTTAACCTTGGCTGCCAGGATTCTCTGAGCTAAATTGTATGTTCCAGTATAACGATTATACTTTTTGTTTTCTGATATATTTATATCTTCCCCTGGATATTTAATTCTTATTTTAATTGTCCTAATACATAGGTATTTTTTATTGTAAGAGGACTCAAATCCTTTTAAAAGCAATGTGTGAATAGAAAATGATACATGAATTATTAGAAGTGTCATTGCCCACATGAAAATATAAGTCACTGTTGGTGTTCCATCCTCCTGAGTATAACAGCTTTTAAAGCC
Organism: Pteropus vampyrus; assembly: GCF_000151845.1. Taxonomy (NCBI): domain Eukaryota; kingdom Metazoa; phylum Chordata; class Mammalia; order Chiroptera; family Pteropodidae; genus Pteropus; species Pteropus vampyrus. The sequence continues at coordinate 14,439,180 of NW_011888784.1, forward strand.
AGGATTTCTAAAGCCCGTTCTACAAGATATTGGCAGTTTCCATCCTATTGATTGTTTAATAATTCTGGAGGCGTGGTATTTTCGCTAGGATGTTTTCGGTTGCAGGTTATTGACAATCCCGTCTAATGCACAGGCTTGAAGATTAGTGGAGACTCACTGGGTTTTGTGCTTCTTAGGCTCCAGGCATGGTTTGACCAAGGTTCTGCGCTGGCTCTATTTCTCTTAGTTTCTCCTAGCTTGGCTCTCCTCTGTGTTGGCTTTTTCTTAGAGCTGCTTTCCTTGGCAGGGGCTGAGACTGCCAGCTGCTTCTGATGAAAGCCCCGTGTTTCAGGCCACACTCTACTGTAGCCCATCCCTGAACCAAACACTGAGCATTCCTGAACGGGAATGCTCTGACTGGGCTGGACTAGTCAGGCACTGCCTGCAGCTACGATCCTAGACAAAGTCCTCAGTTGCTGCACAGGAGGGTGGTGTGGGGTAGAGTGGAAGAAGGAAGGTTCATTTCTCACTTCATCTGACTAATGAAAAGAGAACAAGGGAAGGACTTTGACCTACCATGAAGAGAGCTACTATAAAACTGTGTGTGTATACATTTATTTGGGATGGACAATGCCAGACTGTTTCCTTGACAGGCCCTGTGAGCTCTGCCAAGACACTCTCACTGTTTTCTTGGCCTCCAGAACGAATTTGCCTTCAATGCCTCTAGAGTGGGATAGATAGAAAGCTTCCTGCAACTATATTCCTTATATGTAACATCTCTCCACCAGATGTTTGCAATTTTCTCGGGTCCGTCAACCAATTGACTGCTGATCTGAGATTTCAGTTTAGTACATCGGAGGAGAGGTAGGTTCCATGTGCCCAGGGAGCAGACTGGTGCTTGGCTCACATATCCACTAACTGCTTTGCACCTTGAAGGAACCAATACACTTCGGCAAAGAAAGCTCAAAAAGGGTTCTTGACACTTTCTCCTCTTAGTTAACTGAGGAATATTCTAATTCTTTTTAGAAAATAGACTTTTTCTTTCCCAGTTTTTACATTTTCCTGTATCTGGCTATAATTTATGTCTGAAGTAAGAATTTAATAGAGTTATCAGAATTTACAGAAAAGAAGAAACCCCGTGAGTGCATGTGTCTGTACACCCAGACACACAGACAGCCGTTTCCTTTACCTCGAGCATCTTTTCCCCTGACAGATTAAAGGTAGCACAGTGGCTTCTGTCAGATGCCTTTTTCTGAAGGAGCACTGCAGTCTTCGATTTCCCTTGCAGAGCTGTGGCTTGGCCATATGCCATAGCATAGGCGGCATTGGGTTCATGACTCAGGTTGGAAGAATGGGCATATTGGCTGGGTGAGAATGGCTCATGGCCCAGGAGACAACCTTTGCCATTTCTCTACCCAGACTCAGATGTCTTGAGAGCCTATCCACCACTGGGTGAGGCCAGGGTCCCTGGGTCTCACCAGGTCTTGGAGTGAAGTACAAACCTTTCCTCATTGGGGAAAACCAGGCCAAGGTGGCCCGAGGTTCTCTGTATAAAAAAAAAAAAAAAAAAGGTGCTGTGTACTCGAGGTGTTGTGATCATTTTGGTAATTACTGCCAACTGTTCAATACCTCCACACCTGTCTTCACTTCTACCTAAAAAAAGGAATGAGGAAATAAAAAAGGCCGTTTGTTGAATCCCGTGTGTTTTTGGTGGTGGCACAAGGCAACCAGGACTGTTTTTTGCCCTGAGAGACGTTGCTGCACGCCCATGCCAATAAATGCGAGTCCCCACCCAAATGATAGGATGTGTGCTGGTGCTATGTGAGCTTAGCCGTAGGGGTGCCAAGGAGGACAAGGGCAGGACCGAGAAGGGCAGGTTGGGGACCCAGACCAATTACAGCCTCGCCCTCAAAGAGAGTAGTCAGCCATTCAAATTACAAGAGTCCAAGGGCTCTGGATTGATTAATACAAGGCTCTGGATTGATCTGGCTGGGATGTGAACTGGCTGTAGATCCAAGCTCTGGTTCCTGAGGCCCAGCCTGTTGATCAGAGGCAGAAGCTCCATCATGTGAATGTTGTAAACACTGGGATTTCTAGAAAGACCCTCAAGTGGGGAGATCTGCCTGGGAGAGCAATTTCAAACTCACCACAGCTTGGTCTTTTGGCAAGAGCCTGGGAGATAACTCAGATCCATCCACACCTCCACCTGCCAGGGATTAAACGGATTGGGCCCAGCATCCTGGAGAATTGCTTTTACCTACTTGTAGACTCAAGGTCAGGCCATCACCCTGTTGTTGATGAGGACATTTACTTTGTGACATAGTCTTTGCTTTATGGGCACCCTCAGGAGAAATGTGACCTACTTGAGGAACAGGAAACTGGCACTTCTCAGCATGAGACTTATTTTTATCTTGAGGACACTGTGAACCAGCAAAGTGTCTCCTCTGAGTGTTGGAAGTATCTTAAAGCCAAATGTCGGCATTGAAACTGAGTGTGGGGCTTTATAGTATGCATTTTTATATTTACGAACTCTTGGCGCCGTTTATACCTCTATCTTTGTTTCATTTCTTCCTTTTCACCTACTTTTTGTTTGTTACCTGGATGCGTATTATGTATCCTTTCAGGGTACCTTCCAGTGGTGTGCTAGAAACTGTGCTTATTAAATAGTCAGGAATTTTGTGAGTCCCTTGTTAAACAGTTGATAGCTTGAGATCAGGCACAGTGGGAGTACTTACACCGTGGATATAGGCAGACACTGCAAAATAGGGGTTTTTTTTTCCTTCCAAAGAGCTCGTTTACCAGCATACCACTGTTTAAATCTTTTCTGAAATAGACAGTCTTAATTAATGTGTAAAAGTATGAAATTATCTCCCTTATTTAAATATGACATATAATTTTAAATCTTAAGAGCAGTAGCACTGTTTTGGGTCCAAAAATGTTTCAATGGTAAATAAAGTTATGAGGTTGTGTTTTATTGATGGCAAGAGAAAAGCAGGATTCATCTAAAATGAGCCTTCTAGTCAGCTTGGCTATCACGCAGCTGTTGTATAAAGGAAGATATTCCTGTATGTGGATGTGGTGACAACTGTTTACATTTCCGTTGATCACATTTGAGGTTGTACTCTGGTACAGCTAAGATTTTGGTAAATATAGCAGTATTAGAAGCAAGTTGATATCCCATTCAATGTGGGATGGTCGCTAAGGGAGCAGTCAATGCAAATTAGAAGTAATAATGGCTCTGGTTTAAAAGGGCAAGGAATTAGGGCTGGGAAGGGAAAATGACTCCCTAGAGAGGACAGGGTTTTGTAGTGACAAATGTGGATGCTTGCTACACAGCTTTTCTTTCTGCTTCTGTCCAGGGACAGAAAGCCAGGAGGAGTAGGGACAGAATAGAAGACAGGAAAGCTGCATTCACTGCTGGCAGGGGCCTGGGCTGTTATGGTCTTGGCTTACCTTGGATTAAGTGCAAATAGCCACAAAAAGCATGTTTGTTGTCCAGAGCTGGCAGCCCGGCAATTGTAAACTTCAGAAACAATAGGAAAGAGAAGAAAAAAAAGATCTTCGACAGTAAAAGAGCAATTTCTGGGCCATAAACAATGATACTGAAATCAGCTGGAAAGTTCCCCAAACCTGTTCCTGGACCTCTTCTCTTCTTCCTCTGCACTTCCTCCCTTGTGGTCTTATCTAATCTCACAGCTTTATTTTAATAAAGTCCAGCGCATCAATTTTTCTTTCATAGATCGTGCTCTTGGTATTGCACCTAAAAACTCATCACCCAACCCAAGGTCACATATTTTCTCCTAGAAAATCTTTTATGGTTTTGCATTTTACGTTTTGGTCTGTGAACCATTTTGAGTTAATTTTCGTAAAGGTGTAAGGAGGTCTGTTTCTAAGTTCTTTTTTTGCATATGGACATCCAGTTGTTCCAGTACCGTTTGTTAAAAAGACTATCCTTTTTCCACTTTATTGACTTTTCTTTTCTTTTTTTTTTAAAGATCAGTTCACTATATTTGTATGGGCCTATATCTGGGCTCCCTATTCTGTTTCATGTCTGATGGCTTTTACTATCACGTATATGTTGATGGCCCTTCAGTTTATGTGTCTAGCCTGGACTTCTCCCCTGAAGTTCATGCACATATGTCTACCTCCTCCCTGATAGCTCCACTTGAACATCTAACAGACATCTCAAACTGACCACATCATAACTTAACCTGATCTCCCTCCCTGCCAACAAATCTGCCCTTCCCCCATCTCAGTTAATGGCAATTCTGTCTTTCACGTTGACTTCTCTCACTCACACTTCTCATTAAATACGCCAGGAAATTCTGTTGATCCTATTTCAAAATCTATCAAGAACGTGACCATTTCTCGCCATCCACGTTGATACTGTGCTGGTGCAAAGCCCCCATCATCCCGGGTCACTGCAGTAGCCTTCTAACTGCCTCCTTGCTCCTGCCCTTGCTCCCATATAGACTGTTGTTCACGGAGCAGCTAGAGGGATCCTGTTAAAGTCATATCATGTTACTCTTCTGCCCAGGTCCGTCCAGTGTCTTCTCACTGAATCCAGAGACTTGTTGGTAGCCTATCAGGCCCTTTATCACTTTGTCTACCCTCTCACCTCTCCAGCCTCATCTCCTGCTGCTTCCCCTGTTCAGTTGCTCCAGCCACCCCAGCCTCCTCGCTATTCTTCAAACATCCTGCGCAGGATCCTGCCTCAGGGCCAGCTCCCCCTGCTTGGCACATTCTTCTCCAGGATATCCGCAGGGACTACTTCCTCACCTTCTTCAAGTCTTTGTTCAAATGTCACCTTCTTGATGAGGCCTTCACTGAACAACTCGGTGAAACTCCTTCTTGCTACTGGCACTTTATCTGCATTACCTTACTCTATTCCTTCTCCCCTTCCCTTTGAACATGCCATTTACTTATGTGTAAGTTCCATGAGGGTAGGGTTTATGTCTTTGCTATATTCCCAGCACCTTGAGTTGTGCCAGCCTCACTGTTGGTTACTAATAAATGTTTGCTGAGTGAATGATTGGAGGAAGGGATGACAGGCATGTCGTTCTCTGCTTGGGTGTCTGCATATGCAGCATGCTTGTTGGGCAGGAGGATAAGAACCTATGAGAGCTGGCATGGTGAAGAGAGGGGCCGCCCGCAGTAGAACAGCCTACAGGCCTGCCATTCATTGTAGCCAAAATGGAGGTTCCCCGGGTCCAGTGGTCACTGAGGTGCTCACTGAGACAGGCATGTAGGAATGAGGGAACTCCTGGAGGCTGGTGCTGGGTTGGGGTGGCAAGAGGCTGAGTGAGGCAGGTCTGCCACGTTCCAGGGAAGGGGGCAATGGGGAGGCCTTGAGGCAGGCTTCTGAGGAAGTTTGTCTTGCCGCTGGAGATAGCCAGCATTTGGATAACACCCTCAGATGATAGACACAGTTAGCAGGGTCGGCCGCAAGGCACTGGACAAGGGAGGCCTCTTGTCCAGCTCCTTCCAGCTCATTCTTCCACATCCTCCTCCCCTTCCCCTCAAGCTGAGGAGTGGAGACCCAGCAGAGGGAGGGAGGAAAGCAGGTGCTCCAAGCAGACCGCTCCCCACCCCCACACTTCAAGGGAGCCTGGCAGGAGGGAGCCTTGCTGGAGTCAGCGAAGCGGACTGAGCTGAGGGCAAGGTCTAAGCTCTACAAGAATATCGCTGAGGGAGGGAAGGGGCCTTTCCACTGAGCATGGCTGACGGCAGTGGTTATGGGAGATAACAATGTGTTTTGTTAACTAAGTAAAGCATCTAAGAGAAAATAAACAACGTTTGGAAAACTGAATTTGCAAATCCCAATCCATGAAGAACAGCAAGGAGTAATCTTTGCTTTATGAGATAGCTTT
>NW_011888784.1:14445078-14447466 GCF_000151845.1 Pteropus vampyrus
TGAATCCAGAGACTTGTTGGTAGCCTATCAGGCCCTTTATCACTTTGTCTACCCTCTCACCTCTCCAGCCTCATCTCCTGCTGCTTCCCCTGTTCAGTTGCTCCAGCCACCCCAGCCTCCTCGCTATTCTTCAAACATCCTGCGCAGGATCCTGCCTCAGGGCCAGCTCCCCCTGCTTGGCACATTCTTCTCCAGGATATCCGCAGGGACTACTTCCTCACCTTCTTCAAGTCTTTGTTCAAATGTCACCTTCTTGATGAGGCCTTCACTGAACAACTCGGTGAAACTCCTTCTTGCTACTGGCACTTTATCTGCATTACCTTACTCTATTCCTTCTCCCCTTCCCTTTGAACATGCCATTTACTTATGTGTAAGTTCCATGAGGGTAGGGTTTATGTCTTTGCTATATTCCCAGCACCTTGAGTTGTGCCAGCCTCACTGTTGGTTACTAATAAATGTTTGCTGAGTGAATGATTGGAGGAAGGGATGACAGGCATGTCGTTCTCTGCTTGGGTGTCTGCATATGCAGCATGCTTGTTGGGCAGGAGGATAAGAACCTATGAGAGCTGGCATGGTGAAGAGAGGGGCCGCCCGCAGTAGAACAGCCTACAGGCCTGCCATTCATTGTAGCCAAAATGGAGGTTCCCCGGGTCCAGTGGTCACTGAGGTGCTCACTGAGACAGGCATGTAGGAATGAGGGAACTCCTGGAGGCTGGTGCTGGGTTGGGGTGGCAAGAGGCTGAGTGAGGCAGGTCTGCCACGTTCCAGGGAAGGGGGCAATGGGGAGGCCTTGAGGCAGGCTTCTGAGGAAGTTTGTCTTGCCGCTGGAGATAGCCAGCATTTGGATAACACCCTCAGATGATAGACACAGTTAGCAGGGTCGGCCGCAAGGCACTGGACAAGGGAGGCCTCTTGTCCAGCTCCTTCCAGCTCATTCTTCCACATCCTCCTCCCCTTCCCCTCAAGCTGAGGAGTGGAGACCCAGCAGAGGGAGGGAGGAAAGCAGGTGCTCCAAGCCGACCGCTCCCCACCCCCACACTTCAAGGGAGCCTGGCAGGAGGGAGCCTTGCTGGAGTCAGCGAAGCGGACTGAGCTGAGGGCAAGGTCTAAGCTCTACAAGAATATCGCTGAGGGAGGGAAGGGGCCTTTCCACTGAGCATGGCTGACGGCAGTGGTTATGGGAGATAACAATGTGTTTTGTTAACTAAGTAAAGCATCTAAGAGAAAATAAACAACGTTTGGAAAACTGAATTTGCAAATCCCAATCCATGAAGAACAGCAAGGAGTAATCTTTGCTTTATGAGATAGCTTTACTCAAGACACAGAAAGGAAAAAAAAGCAGAAAAGATAATTCCCTAAAAATATTTCAGACATTGTTCCAGGTTTCTACAGAACAAAATTTCATACACCGAGTTAATCTGGGCAGTGAAACATGCTGAGGGAGCGCAGGCCCTGGTCTTGGCCCCATGCTGTTTGCCTTCTACAGGGACGGTCCCACCAGAACCAGAGGGACATCCCTCAACCTCAGCTGCCATCTCACCAAAGTGTGTTGGTGAGCCCTGGATCACAGAGTCATAGAATTTTAGAGCTAAAAGGTGTGAATCAGCTCAGTTCTTTATGATATACAAGATGCAGCAGGCTTGGAGGAGTGGATGGTTTGGTCAGGATCACATAGCAAATTAGGAGTTGTGATAAGTGTAGAAAATGGCCCCCTAAAGATGTCCATACCCTAATCTCCAGAACCTTCTAATATGTTCTCTTACATGGCAAAAGGGGCTTTTCAAATGTGATTAAGTTAAGGATTTCGAAATGGGGAAATTATCCTGGATTATCCAGGTATAATCACAAGGGCCCTAATAGGAGGGAAGCAGGAGGCCAGAGTTAAAGAGGAAAATGTGACAGCAGAAGCAGAGGTCAGAGTGATGCAGCCACAAGCCAGGGAATATAGATGGCTTCTAGAAACTGAAAAAGACATGGAAACAAATTTGCCCCTATAACCTCCAGAGGGAACACAGCTCTGCCAACACTTTGGTTTTAGCCCCATAAGACTCATATTGAACTTTTGATTTTCAGACCCGGCTGAGAGATAATGTTTTTTAAATGTTTTTCAAGTCATTAAGTTAGCGATATTTTGTTAACAGCAGCAATAGGAAGGCAGTCCAGTGGTAAAGCCAGCATTAAAGTGTCCATCTCCTGACTCCTGTTCACATGGTCTTTCTGTCATAGTTCTGAACTGGTGATGGAGCACAGTGATTCATTGAGTAGGTCGAAAGCACCAGGTCCTGGCATGTGCCCTGTGACAAATGCTGTGACAAAGGTACCAGGTGGGGAAGCATGTGGCCAGCTCAGGTGTGATTCGTACAAGGATAGCTGCTGGAGTTTTGAGAC
>NW_011888784.1:14447516-14457495 GCF_000151845.1 Pteropus vampyrus
CTAGAAACTGAAAAAGACATGGAAACAAATTTGCCCCTATAACCTCCAGAGGGAACACAGCTCTGCCAACACTTTGATTTTAGCCCCATAAGACTCATATTGAACTTTTGATTTTCAGACCCGGCTGAGAGATAATGTTTTTTAAATGTTTTTCAAGTCATTAAGTTAGCGATATTTTGTTAACAGCAGCAATAGGAAGGCAGTCCAGTGGTAAAGCCAGCATTAAAGTGTCCATCTCCTGACTCCTGTTCACATGGTCTTTCTGTCATAGTTCTGAACTGGTGATGGAGCACAGTGATTCATTGAGTAGGTCGAAAGCACCAGGTCCTGGCATGTGCCCTGTGACAAATGCTGTGACAAAGGTACCAGGTGGGGAAGCATGTGGCCAGCTCAGGTGTGATTCGTACAAGGATAGCTGCTGGAGTTTTGAGACCTGGAATCCAGGGTGGTCAGTGCTAAAGAGTTGGGGAGGCCACTTAGAGTTCTCCACCTGAGTAGTAACAGACTCTGGACATGGGGTCAAGAGGCACTCAGGAGTAGGGGCAGCAGGACCTCAGCCATGGAACAATACCCATGGGTTATAACCAGAGCATGAATGAGTGGCGTACATGGGTGGGGAGGGCTGGCTCTGCAGGGATGTATGAGAGCTCTGTGACAGTCACTGGCATTAAAGGCAGCGAATGAATCTTGGGGAATGAGGTGGTCAGCCACAGGCCACTCAGCTCAGGGCTGCCTGGGGAGGCTGAATGACCCAAATCACTTCCCCTTTCAACAGGGACTGCTTTAAGAACTGAGGTGGGGGTGGTTTAAGAACTGAGGCGGGAGTGGTAGGGTAGGAGGAGGGAATGCCAATGAAAGCAGCTTCAGGAAGCTGAACAAGACAGAGGCAGTTGAAATGAAATGGAGGTTGATATTTCCCACCATTGTCATAGGCTAATTTAATACAGTCATAATCATATACAGGTAAAGCAAAGTCCTGCTATCACTCGATTAGGGCTGTAAAATAAGGTACATGCCCTTTTAAATGCCCAAATTCCAATGGCTCAGCAGCTCTCAACCTTAGCTGGATCCTAGAATAACCTGGAGAGCTTAGAAACATCCTAGGGCCTGGTCACACTCAGCATGAGTCCTATCCCTGATTTGGCTTATCTAGAGGCAGCCTGGGCACTAGGATTTGTAGAAGGCCTTGTGGGCACTGCTCTGTAAGCCCCACTAGCTTCCTGCCTGTACATTGGATCTCTCCAACTACATAGTTGTGTCCAAGGGTCCCCCAAGCACATGCTCACTTAGGCTTGGGGCAGAAGTCTCCGCAGTCTCTGGCACAGCCTCCAGGCCATGGTGCTGGGCCACTGCCCCCCACTCTGGGAACCTCTGGCCTCAGGAGATGCTACAGGCCTCAAGTATAAGGCAGGCCCTCTTCTGAGTCCCCACCGAGCCCCCAAATGTCATGGCCATTTCACTGTCATCTGTGTGACATAGGAGAGAGTTGGGAGTAGACATAGTCGGTGGTCTTAGTCAACGGCGGTTAAAATATCATACTTCTAGAGATTTTACAGAACATGTAACTGTATTCTCAGGGTCTGTGAAGTGACCTGGCAAGAGAGGGGCCGCTGGCGCTGGAGCTCCAGAGGTGTGTGTAGACCGAAGGGCGCCTTCCGCACACAGCGCCACACTCTCCTCCAGCTCCCGCAGACTCTTTCCAGAGGTGGGTCGACCTCCAAACACGAGGAAGCAGGAGCGGGATCTACTCGAATAACCAAAAGGCCATTAGAGTGTTTTTCCTACAAGGGACACTGCCTCAGAATTCAAGCCTCCACCATTTGGGAGGCAGAAAACCACTTGAAACTTTAAAGTTTTCCCAGTATCTGTTCATTAAGAGTCAATGTTTTGCCCATATAGAACTAGCTGCTTCTCTTTTTATATCTTCAAGGACACCTTGCTGATTGTTTAGTTATCTAGTGTCAGTCAGTAAATTAGTGTTTTTGCAAATTGAAGTCCACAGTTCTTGATGAGAATTTTAAAATGTTATCCTGAGTAAAATGGTACAGGTGCTCTGGAAAACTTTGGCAGTTTCTTATAAAACTAAACCTATAATATAAATGCCGTATAACCCAGTGCTCTCACTCTTCAGCGTTCATCCCAGAGAAATGAAATCTGTGTTTACACAAAAACCTGTACACTGCACACACAGTGTAAACATATATGTGCCTTTCTATTAAAGTGTACAGCTGAAACTTATTGGATTTCATTAACCAATGTCACCATAAAAAATAAATGAATTAAAAAAAACTACACAAATGCTTATAGCAGCTTTATTTGTAATAGCCCAAAACCTGAAACAACCCAGATGTCCTTCAACAGGTGAATGGTTAAACAAACTGTGGTACAGCCATGACAAGGAACACTACTCAGCAATACAAAAGAACAGACTATTGATGCATGCGACGCTTTGGATGGACCTCAAAGGAATTACACTGAATATAAAAGCCAATCCTAAAGGTTGAATACTGTGATTCCAGTGGTCGAACATTTTTGAAATGACCAACCATAGTGATGGAGAACAGATCAGTGGTTGCCGGGGATTCAGGAGGTGGGTGTGGTTACAAAAGGGATCTTTGTGGTGATGGAACTGGTCTGGGTCTTGACTGTGGTGGTGGAAACAATATGGGCTAAAATTGCATAGAACTAAATACACACAAAAATAAACCAATGAATAAATGCATGTTAAACCGGTGAAATCTGATTAAGATTGGTGCGTTGTCATTGACATTCTGAATGTCAATGGCCTGGTTGTGATATTACTATAGTTTTACCAGGTGTTACCTTTGGAGAAACTAGGTGAAGGATACATGGGATCTCTTGGTATAATTTCTTATAACTGCACGTAACTCTACAATTATCTCAAAGTAAGAGGTTTAATTTTTTTAAAAAGTTTTGTGGATATTTTGATGGTAATAAAAAAACTAATATCTGTATATTCTGGATGATCCGAGTGATCCCTTTATAGCCTTATAACCTAGTTCCCTTGTGGCTCATCAGTGCTTTCTTTGGTGTGAATGGCTGTTGCCAGTCACTTTACATCAGTAACAACCAGTAGGCAAGAACAGATTGAAGGACAAGCCTCCCCAATGAGCATGTCAAGTGTCAGGCTCATGGTACAAACCAGGAAAGATTTTGCAAAGCAGGACTGAGAAAAATTCTTATGAATCCCCAGTGTTGGCTTTATTATTATAAAGCTACTTAAATACCTATAAGCTCATATACAGCTATAAAGCCAAAACAAATTTCCAACTGAATATAATAGAAACTACAAAGCCAATAAAATTCAAATTACTGGCATTAATTTCATGCAATGAATGATGCTGTTGCGCGGAAACTAAATTGCTGATCATAAAGTGGAGATGATACACTGATACAGATCTGTCCATCATCTTCACTTGGAACTGGGATTTCTTACAACTTGAACTTTCTAAGGAGCCAGAGAGCAAGTAGGAAAGGCCTCAGCCCTTCCAGAATAAATGTAGCAAAGACCGCTAGTTCTCAATCTTAATAACAAATGTCTTGCTCAGACACAGCCTTCCAGCCTGGCTAGCTGGTTTCCTGGCCTTTGCAAATAGGACAAGGGGATTGTTTCTGCAGGTTGACCCCTCATGAAGTGACCACAGAGAATCTGACAGTCGCTGTGAGGTTGGAAAATTATGAAAAGCAGATACAGAAACTAAATATTTTAGCAGTTGAGAGGGAAAAGCACAGAGATTCTGAGACAACCACAGTATGACTACATAATACAATAAATAATGTTCATGATAATGACCCTGAGGAATAAATGAAAGGTCGAATTGGTTGAGACTCTCGTGTTTAGGAAGACCAGGCAGGCCCACCTGGACCCTTACATGTTTTTGAGTTCTGGTCCTTGAATGAGCACACTTCAGTTCGCTCCAGACCTGTGCATTTGGGGTCACTCCTTCCCAGCAGGGAGAGGGCTGGCTGTGTGTGTGTGTGTGTGTGTGTGTGTTGGGATTGGGTGGCAGAGGGAAACTGAATTCTATGAAATGCAAAACAAGTGGCCTCACACAATTAACCCTGACCCCCACATCCCCCGCACTCAAGGCTGCTGATAATTGCCCCCTCATTTCAGGATTTCGAGGTGGCACATCCGACCTTCCAAGCTTTCATCTCTTCACCTCTTCATGCCTCTTCTGACAGATAATTATGGCTGAGTGTGAACATCAACAGGAAAGCAGACCTCTTATGTACAAGTTGGGCACTTAAATGAGCATTTTAAGACCAATTATTAATAACAGTGCTCAAGAAAATGATATCAGCAAAAGCTTCTGCAATGTTGACTTATATTGTGACTATGGAGGAAAAAGGCCATTTCTGTGACAAATAGGGGAAATTTTATGAAATAATTAAATATTAATTTATGCAACAAATATTTATTACATGCCCTCAATATTCAAGATATCTTAGGAGCCATAGGGTACACAAAATCATACATGATTCAGTTCCTAATCTAATGGAGCTTAGAACCAAGGAATGTAAAAAAGATTTATTGTCTAAAAGACCTGCAGTATAAAGAATAATCAAAAATGTCTTTCAATCTTAGCACTCGAGGAGGTGAGAAACGGGGGCATCTAAGCAGACCGGACCCTTAATAATGAGCGTAGAGAGGGCCAGGAACGGGAAAGGGGGCATGCCTCGTGGAGGGACTGGTATGGGCAAAGTTGTGGAGGAGGGAAGCAAGGAAGCAGTGAGCTTCTCTGGACTGTAAAATGCTGATGGAGGAGTAGCTGGAGCTGGTCAGAGACCACACTGTAAAGCATTTTTAAACACCAGGCTAAGGAGTTAAGCTTTACTCTTTGGAAAATGGAGTGTGTGCCCGGGGCTGGGGGGAAGGGGGAGTGCAGACAATTAGCAGGAATTAGAATGGCCTCCAACTAGGAGACCACTGCAGGAGTCCGTGTAAAAGGCCTGGAGAATGGAAGCATAAGTTTTTTTAAATAGTTTCAGAGAGTATGTCAAATCTATGGCGAGTCAAGTCTGGAGGGGGAGCCTCCTTTTTGGTCAAAAGGCAGCAGGACAGAAGATAGCACAGTGTTTGATAACGCTTTATGGGTTACAGCAAGGAGGGGGATCCAGCCTCCAAGACATTCTCTGCCTGAAAGGGCTTCCCCAACTTCAATGTTTTTAAATTAATTTACCAACTCTATCTTATCTGCAAGTTGATATTTTGCAATTTGGAATCGATCCCACAGTTATGTGGTTTCAAGAGCTGTGACTTGACTCTCCCCAGAAGGTAGACCACACCTGGCGGTGAGTCCCAAACCTCTTGCTAGAGTTGGTCAAGACTCTTCTCACGTGCTAGGAGTGTGCCTGGCACCCAGTACATGCACAGCAAATGCAGACGTTTATAACCATGGTTTCTGTGAAACACCTAGCTCAGATTAGATCTTCATTTATTGGTTTGTTTATTTGGCTGGATATGCTGAGCCCGACTATGTGCAAAGAGCCAGGCCACCTCTGTGGCCACCAGCCATAGTGGCCTTCCCCTTCTCCGAGATCCTGCTCTTGGGAGCATGTGTGGCACATCCCTGGTTTGCCTCACTGGCAAGTTCATCTTTCCAGAGCTGGAGGCAGTAGAGGTTCCCCTGTTGTCTGAGATTCAGACTAACCACCAAGGAGGAGTGGATCGAGGGTCACCCTTGCAGGGAGCCTGAGGAGTAAGCTGTCATGTCACTTCTAAATGTGTCACCGTGAAGAAAACAGCATTTCATATGGTAGCAACAGCAGTTGCTACACACGGGGTTCTCCATCTGTGTCAGGCACTATGGGCCAACTTCTTCTAAGATAAACTTGTTTACAGAGGGACTATGTAATGTTCCCCTGGTTACACAAATTGTAAGCTTGGTTTGAACCCACAGCAATTGGGCTCCAAATCTTAGGCCCTGTCTTATCCTCTCTACTGTCCCTTTGGATATGAAATAGGATTGCATTTAGCTGCAGGTAACAACCTGACCACTATGTCCTGAAAAGGTGTGGGATTCACTACCCTATTTCCAATGCTTAACACAGGATCAGATGTACAATAATGATGATAAATGAATAATAATGTTAAATGAATTCAATAAACATTAAACGAATACAGGGGTGAATAATTTCCTTAAATAAGAATTCCACTAATATCTTGCATCAACATAACATTTTATTGTTAGTGCTCATTCCCTTTTCAGGGGTAACAGAGAAGACTCTATACTACTCACCTGTGAAAACAATTCCGTGCAGAGGCCAGGACAGGTTTTCATATCCCCATTTTGCAGAGGAGGAAACCGAGGCTTAGAAAGTTTAAGTGACTTGGCCGAAGTCCCAAAGTAAGGACATCGCCACGTAGAATTCAAAAGTCTTATCTTCTCCATTGCTATGCTCCTAAATAACCTGGTAGGAGCTAAGAGGCATAGTGTTTCTTTCTCATTAGCATTCTTTTCATAGTAGGTGCAGAGATTTTACCAATGGGCCAGTTCTATTAAATGCCATAAACCAGTAGCTCCCACCCTTCCCTTTGCATGTGGTCTTCCATCCTGCTTTGGAAAGCATCTGTGAGCCTCATGTTCTAAAGGCAAGGGGAAAAAATGTATTAGATCTCTAATATGATAATAACATAAAAAAAATTTATGGTGCCTCAGAGAGAGAGAATTACAAATGGATGAAAGGTGACCATGTAATGTAGAGGCTTTTTTTTTTTTAGGTTGTAAAAGTAAATAGAAGAAAATAGAGTGAAAATAGAACCTGCAGAAAATGGAAAGCAATGAGTCTGTTTAATTGGTGCTCACGCCGCAACCCACCTACCTCCTTGCACAGTGATGCCATTTTTAATATTTCTTACTTTGTCGTTTTTCAAGTAGCTCTACAGTCTCTCACTTATTTGCCAGTCTTCAGTAGATTTCTGGAGCTCTCAGAGCATGAGGGATGCCTTTGGCCAGGTCTTTTCTGCCCTTCTGCAAGCCCTGTCTTCACCACTTCCCTCAAGGGTTATGGTCCTTCCCTGAAGTCAGACCCCGGGCCAGGCAGAGGTGAGTGATGCCTCAGGCTGTGCTGCTCAGTGTTCCCTCCGCTGAGTCTGAGGCTGGGGGCATGCTGTGAGTGACCCCAGTGAAGTGTGGTGAGGGGCCAGGGAGCTCACCTCCCAGGAAAGCTGACACTCACAGGTCAGGTTCCTTCACGAGCTCTGGTCTCTGGCACAGCCTTTCTTTCCCCTTCCAAACTCCCAGGCAGGTTGTCATAAGTCCTGCCCCTGCTGGGAGACATCCGGGGGCCTGCACCCCAGATGCACAGGCTGTGGTGGGGTTCTGCCCACTGCTCTCTTACTGTAGGCCTAGCTCTGCCCAGTGGGGGAGCTGCCAGGATGCTCTGTGCGGCTCATTTCTGCCCTGACATCCAGCTGTACTTTGCCAAAGTCACTGGCTGTTCAGTAAATAAATCCCCAAGTCTTACCCCATTCCAGACTTCACTGTTCTTGAGGAGGCCCCTGACCATCTGCCCATAACTGTCTCCACCTGCTACAGGTACTCTTTGACTTAATTGTGGAGCACCTTTTCTCCTTTGTCCTTGGCCTTCGAGCCTCCCTGCCTCCTGCTTTTCTTTGTTGCACCATCCATCCAGCAGATGAGCTTTGAATTTTGTTCTAAGCTGTTCTTTCTGATTTCCATTCTCTCCTCACTCTGATCCGTCATTGGCACAAACAAGTCACACAGTCCGTCTCAGCATGGGCAGAGAGGAGAATGATTGGTTCCCTCCAGGACTATGATGAGTGGAGTTGGGGAAGGGCCCAGGCAGTGTGGGGGGACAGGAGGCTTGTCTTGTCCTTATAGTCCTGCAACACCACCCCCTTTTCACTCAGGCCTCTCCTGGCCCCTCCTGCCTTGGACTTGCCTTCCAGCTTGGCTGGGCCAGGAGCTTCCCAGCTGGGCCCCATCTCCTCTTGGGCCCACTGCTAACTTTCCACTCAGGGGGGGTGCAGACCACCCATGACTGTCCCTGCCCCTCTGCTGTTCCAACTGAATGCCCAGAGTGAGCCAGGCTTCTGACGAGGAGTAGAAGGCCCAGCCCACAGCACCCGGATGATGTGCATGGGGCAGGTACAGGAGGGCTCTCAGGGACCGAGGCTCTTCCCCTGCCTTGCCCACTCTTTGGGTGCCGGTCGCTGGGGACATTGGAGATCAACCAGCTCTCCTAGCATCATGCAGATGGGCATGGTGTGCAAGCAGTTCGTTCCTGGAGTACCCTCATTGTGGCCTCACCCTCTGCTACTCTCTGGCCAGGGCTGGAGTTTGAATCTCCTTGCTCTTGCATCAGCCTGGGGCTTTCTCCTCGGTGTCCTTGACTGCCTCTGTGTCCCTTACTTTCTCAAAATACACCATAGGTGTCACACATGTTCACATCAGAACTGCTGATAAGCACTGGGATAGCTTCACCTTCTTGAAACAGAACTCAATAACACAAACTCACTTATGCTGTTTTTCAAAGGCAAGGTCATCATGGGCAGAATTTCAGCTTCTTCTGAGTTTAGTCAGACTGAGCCAGCCCTCTGAACTTGGCTGCTCGTGGACACAGATAACATTGGGCATCTGGACTTTCTAAGAAGAGGTCCTGGGGAGTCAAGAGCTCCTCCCAACAGCCAACAGCAGGCTACTGCCAGGTGGCTGTGTGATAGGTTCTCCTTTCGCAGAGGTCCTGTCCTGTGCCTCTCAAACACAACAGAGTCTTAAAAAGTGAATGATGTCAAGGAGAGACAAGACGGAAAAGCTCAGAGACCCCCGAAACTCATCCACAGGCTAGAGGGCTGACACACCACAGTGTTCCAGGAGCTTATGGAGGGCAAGATCAGGGAGTTGTGAGCTTCTCGGAGACATGAGCATAGAGGAGAGTGAGCCTGCCACAGCGGGCATGGGTGTGAGGAAAGAAGCCTCTTGCCTGTGGAAGCCATGAAGTCAGTTTTCTGGTTCATGTAGTCAAATGCAATTCTGTTTGACATACAAGGGGACAGAAAACAAAGCACTAACCCTTTTCATCTCTGTCTCCATCCACTGGTTTTCTGAAGCCTACAATATTGATATAATTTGCTCTGCCTCCCTCTCTCCCTCCTGTGGCCGATGTCACATCGTCTGTGCCCTGTCTTCCTTCAGATCTTCTCAGGTCACCTTGTAATTTTACAGCACCACTCCTGTCCTGCACTTCCTAGCCCCCTTGTCCTGCTTTATTTATCTCCCAAGCTCTCTCCCCTTCCATTATATATCTGCTTTTTACTCATATATAATCTGTCTACCGTAGAATGTGACCTTTATAAGGACACAGTAAAAGGATACTTTGTTTGCCTTGCTCCTGCTGTATTGTTGGTGTCTAGAAGAATGCAGGCTACAAGAGCTACTGCGGTAATATTCTGTGAATGAATGCATTGATGTAACTAACAAGAAGCCTGGAGGTGGGAGGTCAAGGCTGGTGCAAGGCCCATTAAGAATGCAGACTCCTTTTCCCACATGCTCACAGGATGGCTTCCAGACAGCACATCCATATTCTGGGCAGGGAGAGGGTAAAAGCCAAAAGCCAAAAAGCACATGCCTACTGTTGTCAGACCACATGACAACAGAAAAATAGCTTAAAGCCCTCATGGTTAGAACTATGTCATGGGTCACCAACTGCAAAAGATGCTAGGACATGGCTACTGGGAACCCAGTCAGGTTCTGCTGGAGAAGAAGAGACAGGGAAAGGAGATGGCATGGCAGCCAACAGTGCCCGAACTGCCCTGTGTCCTCTGTTGCTTCCCCACAACCTGATGTGGTCCAGGGTAAGGACTGCCTGGCGCGTGAAAGGAGTTTGGGAAACAAAATAACTTTTTGGGGAATGTGTGCCTCCAAGGCATGGTATACACTCAGATATTAATGGTGAGTCTCCAGGTCATCTGTGAAGAACTCTCGTAAATCTT
>NW_011888784.1:14458645-14478206 GCF_000151845.1 Pteropus vampyrus
GTGTCCTTGACTGCCTCTGTGTCCCTTACTTTCTCAAAATACACCATAGGTGTCACACATGTTCACATCAGAACTGCTGATAAGCACTGGGATAGCTTCACCTTCTTGAAACAGAACTCAATAACACAAACTCACTTATGCTGTTTTTCAAAGGCAAGGTCATCATGGGCAGAATTTCAGCTTCTTCTGAGTTTAGTCAGACTGAGCCAGCCCTCTGAACTTGGCTGCTCGTGGACACAGATAACATTGGGCATCTGGACTTTCTAAGAAGAGGTCCTGGGGAGTCAAGAGCTCCTCCCAACAGCCAACAGCAGGCTACTGCCAGGTGGCTGTGTGATAGGTTCTCCTTTCGCAGAGGTCCTGTCCTGTGCCTCTCAAACACAACAGAGTCTTAAAAAGTGAATGATGTCAAGGAGAGACAAGACGGAAAAGCTCAGAGACCCCCGAAACTCATCCACAGGCTAGAGGGCTGACACACCACAGTGTTCCAGGAGCTTATGGAGGGCAAGATCAGGGAGTTGTGAGCTTCTCGGAGACATGAGCATAGAGGAGAGTGAGCCTGCCACAGCGGGCATGGGTGTGAGGAAAGAAGCCTCTTGCCTGTGGAAGCCATGAAGTCAGTTTTCTGGTTCATGTAGTCAAATGCAATTCTGTTTGACATACAAGGGGACAGAAAACAAAGCACTAACCCTTTTCATCTCTGTCTCCATCCACTGGTTTTCTGAAGCCTACAATATTGATATAATTTGCTCTGCCTCCCTCTCTCCCTCCTGTGGCCGATGTCACATCGTCTGTGCCCTGTCTTCCTTCAGATCTTCTCAGGTCACCTTGTAATTTTACAGCACCACTCCTGTCCTGCACTTCCTAGCCCCCTTGTCCTGCTTTATTTATCTCCCAAGCTCTCTCCCCTTCCATTATATATCTGCTTTTTACTCATATATAATCTGTCTACCGTAGAATGTGACCTTTATAAGGACACAGTAAAAGGATACTTTGTTTGCCTTGCTCCTGCTGTATTGTTGGTGTCTAGAAGAATGCAGGCTACAAGAGCTACTGCGGTAATATTCTGTGAATGAATGCATTGATGTAACTAACAAGAAGCCTGGAGGTGGGAGGTCAAGGCTGGTGCAAGGCCCATTAAGAATGCAGACTCCTTTTCCCACATGCTCACAGGATGGCTTCCAGACAGCACATCCATATTCTGGGCAGGGAGAGGGTAAAAGCCAAAAGCCAAAAAGCACATGCCTACTGTTGTCAGACCACATGACAACAGAAAAATAGCTTAAAGCCCTCATGGTTAGAACTATGTCATGGGTCACCAACTGCAAAAGATGCTAGGACATGGCTACTGGGAACCCAGTCAGGTTCTGCTGGAGAAGAAGAGACAGGGAAAGGAGATGGCATGGCAGCCAACAGTGCCCGAACTGCCCTGTGTCCTCTGTTGCTTCCCCACAACCTGATGTGGTCCAGGGTAAGGACTGCCTGGCGCGTGAAAGGAGTTTGGGAAACAAAATAACTTTTTGGGGAATGTGTGCCTCCAAGGCATGGTATACACTCAGATATTAATGGTGAGTCTCCAGGTCATCTGTGAAGAACTCTCGTAAATCTTGTTGATCTTTTAGGCAGAAGGAGGAATTTTTTCCTTTCAAAACTGTTCAATTTAAAATTCCTCTACAAATGTGGGCATGATACAGGTGTACCTCATTTTATTGCACTTTGCTTTATTGTGGTTCACAGGTGTTGCCTTTTTTTTTTTTTTTTTTTTTTTTACAAATTGAAGGCAAGACCTTCAACCAGCAAAAAGATTACAACTGGCTTTATTGTGGTGGTTGGGAACCGAACCCACAGCATCTCCAAGGTACGCCTGTATTGTTATCCCTCTTCCTCCTACTTGGTGAATCTGTGGAATTCTTTCCTTGGTACAAAACCATGTGATGTTTAATTTCTACACTTCGACTTAATGTCAAATATATGCTAAGTCTTCTGCCTTCTTGAAAGACGGGCACTAGAAGTCAGTTCTGAAGCACATGATCTCTGCAAAGAACTTAGCCCAGAGGGATTCTATAGGAGAATTTTTTTTTTTTTATTCCGAACCTACCTAATTTTATAAGAATAAACCAGAACTGACTCACCAAAAAGAATCCATAGAAAAATGATATATAGGAGTTTTTGAATAAAAATCAGCCATAAATAAGCAATAAATCCTCCATAGGCCCGTTGGAAATGGATAGCAATAATGTGTTTACTGCCTCACTCCCAAAGTGCAGATATTCATTATAATTCAGGGCAATTCATTGTCCTAGTCTGGCATTTATAAAATTCTCATCATAGTATTTGAGTAAGAACTCATTTCCTAGGACCTATTATTGTAATAAACTATAATTAGTGGCTTGTAAACAGCCATAATTCACTATTTGAAGGAAAAGGCGTGTGGACCCCTAAATATTTGCGTGCATATGCGCTCGCCAGCACCGGGGGCACGTGGCCGCACGCTGCCCTGCGCAGGGCTCTGTGCTCGAGGCCCCAGGCTGCCGGTCACCGAAACCACTGGTTTTTCCTGGGCACCGCCCCAGTCCCAGCGCTCAATCCCAAAGCCAGCCCCTGTTGTTTTACAGCTTTCTAGTCTTGATGCTCAGCATGTTGGATTCTCCAGGCCGAACCGGGCGGCCCACCTGGAAGAGGACGCAGGGCAGGCTCCCCCACGGCCAGGCTCGCCAAGACACGGTGTGAGACCTCGGGCTACAACACGGGACCCGGGCGCTGCTCCGACCCCTCGTGTCTTGTGTTGCAGCCGGAGGGACGCAGGTCCGCAGCAGAGCCCACCCCGCCGCCCCGGGACTCGGTGAAGACGGTACAGAGATGGAAGGAAGGCCTGACTCAGGCGCGAGGTGTGTGCGGTGCCGGGAGAGGGGCCCTGGGGAGCCCGCCGCCCAGGCCCTTCTTGGCGCGCGAGCAGTCTGGGTGCAGAGCTTCGCCTCAGCCCTAGTTCGGCTTTCAGGACGCGCTCCATCCGCTCCCAGCCCCTCTCCCCGCCAGTTCAGGTGAACTAGGCTTGAAGGGCAGCAATGAAGGCAGTTGCTCGCCAAACATCTCTCCCATTGGTGGGAAAGTCCACTTACACCTGCGTTTGGGACAAGCACGCCATTTTTAGGTATGCTCTTTTACAATGTATTTTCTTCAAGGGCGTAGATTAAACACCACGGGCATCCGCTTGATTTTATTGGTTGCGTTACTGTCCAAAATGACAGGGACTCAAGAGGGAAATGAAATTATGCGAATTTCAACAGGGAAGAAGCTCCAACAGAGGACCCTAAAACTGGAGGTGGGAGGAGTCAAAGGCAAGGTTCCTTCACCATTCCTCCAGTCACAGTACTAGGGCGGTAGCTGGGGACACAGGGCCCAGTGAGTGACTCCTGCCCTCACAGCTGGGATCTGTGGGTCACATTTGCAAGGTGTCTGCTATAAGGCGGCGTCTTTCAGAGAGATCTGGATCAACCTTCGGCCCCAGGACCACCTGACTCTTCCACACCTGACCGAGTCCTAAGTAGAAAGCATCCATTTATTCCCTCACTTATCACCAGCCTCAGAGCGTTCACAGAGCCTCCTCTTTTAGAAGGAATTTACTGGTTTTTAAATGTAATCCATTTCACGTTTTTCCTTTTTTTGGGGGGGGGGGATGATTTGGAGGGGAGTAGAAT
This sequence comes from Pteropus vampyrus, assembly GCF_000151845.1. NCBI lineage: Eukaryota > Metazoa > Chordata > Mammalia > Chiroptera > Pteropodidae > Pteropus > Pteropus vampyrus. The sequence continues at coordinate 14,462,344 of NW_011888784.1, forward strand.
AAAATGAGAATTAAATCAAAATTTAAACCGAAATTAATGGGAGAACCAGGTGTTGAGAGGCTTCAGATGAAGGGATGGCCTACAGCTGGTACTGGAATGCTTCTTAGGCAGTTGTCTTAGGAAAATACCTCAGGATAGAAAATGAGATCCTGGAGGTGTTGTTTGTTAAACATCAAGGAATCACTAGAAACATCTAGATTCCTTTTTATTAGAAATGAACAATAATTTGGGGTAGGGGAGAACAGAAAAGGAAGGGGATGGAATGAGTGGGTCAAAATGGCAGGGGTTTTATTGCACAGTTTGAAGTTGTTTGTGTTGCTGATGAAGAACTCATCCTGTCTTGCACGACGTTCACTAAAGTCTGTTATGCCCACAAAGACCTTGTGAACAGGATTCTGTTGGTTTCTTGGTTTTGGTGGAACTTGATGGAAGGGTCCAAATTTCTCATTAACAGCATGTGTGAGGTAGCCTGATGATTCATAAAGTGAACTAATTTAGGAGAAATCCTGGTTGGGAGGTGTGATGGTTACTTTTATTTGTCACCTTGGCTGGGCTGTAGTGCCCAGATATTTGGTCAAACATTATTCTAGATGGTACTGTGAAAGTGTCTCTCTGGATGAGGTTAACATTTAAGTGGATAGACTTTGGGTAAAGCAGATTGCCCTCCGTAGTGGGAGTAGGCCTCAGTCTATCCATAGTGGGAGTAGGCCTCAGCTATTATTTGAAGGCCTTGATAGAACAAAGACTGACTTCTCCTGAGCAAGAAAGAATTCCACCAGTGGGCCACTTTGACATGAACTCCAACTGAGTCTTCAGTGTGCCACCGACCTTGCAGATTTTAGATTTACCAAACCTCCATAATCGTATGAGCCAATTCCTTAAAATAAATCAGTCAATAGCTCTATATATTTAATCTCCTGTTGGTTCTTTTTCTCTGGAGAACCCCAACTAATACAGGAGAGGATATCAGATTTCCACAGAGTAGAGAATGAGTGAAACAATCTTATTTAGATTATCTGAGGCATGGAGACTCTGCTGACATAAGGATGGAGACTTCTTTTGTTTTTTTAAAAAAAATTGATTTTTAGTTTAATTCCATTGTGTTTAGAGACCATATTCTGTATGGTTGCAATTTAAAAAATGTATTGACTTGTTTAATAGCCCGATATATGATCTGTATTAGTCAATACTCCATGTGCACTTGAAAAGAATGTGTATTCTGCTGTCATTGGGTGGAGTGTTCCACAAATGTCAATTAAGTAAACTTGGTGGATAGTGTTGTTCAAATTTTCCATTCTTTACTAATGTCTTTGTTTGCTTTTTCTAGACTTACTGAGAGAAGAGTGTTAAAATATCCAAGTAAGATAAAGGATTTGTTTGGCTCTATCAATATTTGATTTCTATATTTGTATGTGAAGGCATGTTATTAGGTGCATATGTTTAGGATTGTCATGTCCTATTGAACTGATCCTTTTATCATTATGAAATATTCCTCTTTCACTGGTGATAATTCTTGTCTTAAAGTCTACTTTCTCTCTTATTTATGTGACCATACCAGTTTTGTTATGATTAGTGTTTGTGTAGCATATCTCTTTCAACCCTTTTACTTCCAAATATGTCCTTATATTTAATGTGTACCCCTTATAAATAACATATAGTTGGATCTTTCTTTAAAACCCCAAATGACAATTTATTTTTATTGGAGTGTCTAGTCTATTTACGATGATCATAATTACCGATATAGTTGGGTTGAATCACTTTATTCCTATTTCTATTTGTCCCCTCTGTTCTTTGTTCCTTGTTTCATGCTTTCTCTTCGACTAATCAAGTACTTTTTAGTATTTCACTTTATCTCTTCTATTTTCCTTTTAGCTATACTACTTGGATATTTGGTGGCTGCTCAAGGGGTTTTACTATGCATCCTTAAGATAACAATCAGTCTTAAATTAATATTAGACCATTACACAAACAATATAAGAATCTAACACCTGTATTTAATTCCATTTCTTGCTTGTGTTATTTTGTTGTATAATTTACTTCTATATTCGTTATAAACTGCTCTGTACATTGTTATTGCTTTTGCTTTAAACAGTTGATAGTTTTTTCAAAATATTTTGCTTTTGAAATAATTATAAACACACAGGAAGTTGCAAAATTATTTCAGGGGATCCTGCGTATCCCTCACCCATCTTTCCTCAGTGGTAGCATCTTTCCTAACTAGAATACAATACCAAAGCCAGGAAATTAATATTAGTACAATACTGTTAACTGTGCCTTATTCAGATTTCATCAGTTTCCACAGATGAGAGTGTGTGTGTGTGCATGTAGTGCTATGCAATTTTACTGTATTATAGATTTATGTAACTACACAATCAGGATATGAAACTGGCCCATCAATACCAAGGAACTCCCCTGTGCTACCCCTTTATCGTCACACACCTCCACCCCACACACAAATTCTTGTCTTCTGGCCACCATTAATTTGTTCACCATCTCTATAATTCTGCCATTTTGAGAATGTTATGTAAATGGAGTCATACAGTATATAATATTTTTGGATTGGCTTTCTTCATTCAGAATAATGCTCCAGAGATTCATGCAATATATATCATGCATCAGTAGTTTGCTCTTTTATGGCTGAGTAATATTCCACTCCATTGTACCACAGTTTGTTTATCCGTTCACCCACTGAAGGACATTTGGTCTGTTTCCATATTCTGGCTATTGTGAATAAAACTGCTGTGAACATTCACATACAGGTTTTTGTGTGATCATAAGTTTTCATTTATCTGGGATAAATGCCCAGCCATGTGAGTGCTGAGGCACAATTAAATATATATTTAGTCTTATAAGAAATTGCCAAATTATTTTCCAGATTGGTTGTCCCATTTTACATCTCCATCAGCAATGTATGAGAGATTCAATTGCTCTACATTCTCACTAGTATTTGTTATTATTTTTTTATTTTAGTCATTTTAATAGATTTATAAAGATATTTTATTGTGGTTTTAATTTGCATCTTATAGCTAATAATGTTGAACAACTTTTCTTATGTTTGTTTGCCATCCATATATTCTATTCGGTAAAATGTCTTAATGAATCTAATTGGATTGCTTGCTTTTTTTTTACTGTTGAGTTTGTGAGTTCTTTTATGTTCTACATACAAGTCCTTTGTCAGATATATAGTTTGTAAATATTTTCTCCCAGTCTGTAGCTTCTGTTTTCATCCTCTTATGGTCTTTCACAAAGCAAAAAAGTTTTTTTATTTTGCTGAAATTGAATTTATCAATATGTTCTTTTAGGAATCATAATTTTGATGTCATAGCTAATGACTAATGATTTTGAACTTAGCCTTAGGTTTCAAAGATTTTATCTTCTGTTTTTTTTCTAAAAGTCTTACCATTTTACATTTAAGTCTATGATTCCTTCATTATAAATATTTTTTTATATAAGGTATGAGATTAAGGCTTAGGTTTTTGTTTTTGTTTTGTTTTTGCCAATTGCTCCAGCATCATTTACTGACTAGACTATCCTTCCTCCATTGAATCACTTGTGAACTTTTGTCAAAAACTGGTTGGGCATTTTTGTGTGGGTCTATTTCTAGATTCTCTGTTCTGTTTCATTGAGCAAAGTGTCTATTCTTTCACCAATACCACACCGTTTTGATTTCTGTAGCTAACAAGTCCTAAAATTGGGTAGAACAATTCCTCCTACTTTTTCCCTCTTTTTCAAAGCTGTTATGGCTATTCAAGGCTCTTTGCCCTTCCATATACATTTTAGAATAAGTTTCTCTTCAATTTTTTCTTAAAGAGATATATTTTAAATAGTCTGTTAGGTTTACCCACATCTTTACCATTTCCAGGAATCTACATCTTCCTATAGATTTAGGTCTTTAGGATCATTTCTCTTTAGCACTTTTTTATTATCATTTTTATTATTTTTTATTATTTTTGCAGTGTGGTTCTATTGGTAATGAATTCTATTTTTATTTGTCTAAAAACTCCTCTACTTTGTCTTCATTTTTGAAGAGTATTTTCACTGAGTATAGAATTCTGAGTTGACTAATATTTTCTTTTAGTGCTTTCAAAATAGTATTCCACTGTCTTGGGGTTTCCATAGTTTCTGATGAAAAGTCGGTCATTATTGATATTGTTCCTTTGAATATAAAGTGTCCCCTTCTCTGCTCTGGCTGATTTTAAGATTTTTTTTTCTTTCTCTTCAGTTTTCTGAAGTGGGACTATCATGTGTGTAGGTATGGTTTCCTTTGTATTCATTCTACTTGGGGTTCATTTAGATTCTTGGATTTATAGACCAACATTTTTTATCAATGTTGAAATAATTTCATTCACTCTCTCTAAAAATATCTCTTCCCCATTCTTTTTCTTCTCCAACACAATACATATATGTTAGACTGATAATGCCCCACAAATTTCAGATGTTTTTGCTTATTATTACTGTTACTGTTGTTATTGTTATTTCTCTATGTGGTGCATTTTGGATACTTTCTGCTGACTATTTTTTTAAATTCTACTGATTATTTCTTCTTCTGTATCCAGTATTCAGTTAAAGTCACAAGTGAATTTTTTTTTAGATATTATATTTTTGATTTTATAAAGAATTATTTGGTTCTTTTTAAGAATTTTCTCTTCAGAAATTCCCTCATTTGTACAGCCATTTTACATATTTTCTTCTAAATTCTTTAATGTATTTATAATAGTTATTCTAGAAACCCTTGCCTGGTACTTTGAATATCTAAGTTATTCGTGGATCACATTTTCTAGTAATTTTTCTGACTACTGGACATTGTAAATAATATATTGTAGAGGCCCAGAGCTATGCTGTCCTAATCTAAAGATTAAGTTTTGTTCTGTCAGGCAGTTAAATTACTGGCAGATACTTTTGAACGTGTAGTTGCTTGGTTATAGGCTAAGTTTCTTTTTTTTAAATAGTTAACTAATTTTTGAAAAATGGATTATAATCTCAGCGGAAAATTGTAGGCTAAGTCTTTAGGACCACTGAAGAATACATATTTTTGGACTTTACTAGCCCACAATGTGGATATAGTCAAAAAATGGTGGAGACACAGATTTTCATATATTTATTGGATAAGGATTTCTTCAGACTTTAGCCCAATCTCAATCATATTCGATATCAAAAATGTTCTGGGTAGAGGTCTGAAACTTTATCTATTTTGACACATCTTATTAATCACTTTAAGACTGTGATTGTTACTATGATTCTTAAATCTTCGTATCACAGGTCCCTGTATCGCAAATAATGAGATAATCTCTTCGCAAGCTTATCTACAAGGATGTTTATTACAGCATGGTTTATAATACCAAAAGAAAGGGAAACAACCCAAATGTTTATCAGTAGATGGTTGATTAAATAAATATAATTTCTGTCCAACAGAATGCTGTATAAAAAATATGTTTATATTTAAAAGCATAGGAAATATGTTCATTATATATTAACTGAGAAAAGGTTACTAAACACAGTCTATAATATTAATTTTACATTAACAAAATTGTTGAAGTATATAGAAAAAAGTCTCTGTGTGTATATATATATTTAAAGAAAACATCTTTAGAAGTAGGACAATGAATAATCTTTGTTTTATTATTTATTTATGTTCGCATTGAGCATTCCTAAGACCATCCATTATGTTCAGTGATTCACTAGTAGGACTCACAGGACTCAGAAAAAAACTATCATACTCAGTTACAGATTATTACAGCAAAAGAATACATATTAATATCAGCAAAGGGAAAGGACACATAAGACAGAGACTAGGAAAAAAACAGGACAAGCTTCCAGTTGTCCTCACGTAGTGGAGTCACACAGACAGCAGTTAATTCTTCCAGCAACAATGTGTGACAATATGTGTGAAGTGTTGTCAATCAGGGAAGCTTAATAACTGGGGAAGTTCACCGAGCCTTGGTGTCCATGTGTCAATCACATAGATGTGCAGACCCTACATTCCAGAGTTCAAACTGATGCAGTATGGCCCAAAGCTTTAGTCATGCAAAAATAGTTGTTCACCATAAATCCCATTGTTAGTATAAGCTATCTGGTGTGTCCCAGGCATATAAAGGCACTTATCAGACAGGATACTCCAAAGGCCTGATCAGAGGTCATCTCCAAGGCCTGGACCTAGGGCAAGTCCTGAAGATCTTGCAAATGTGCAGGTTTAAGCAGCCCAAGCCTGCTGAGCTAATTCTTTACCACACAATGCTTTTCTTGTTTTTAATGTTTTGTGATAATCACATATTGCTTTTATCATCACAAATAGTAAACTATTTCCATTCTTCAAAGAATGCAATGCATCAGAAATGTTTGTGTGCTCTCGTTCTAATATTGTTAGATGTCATTAAATTCAGACTCTCTATGACAACTTTCTGAGCTACCAGAAGTGACATCTCAATAACTATAGGTGAAATATATCATTATAAAGTAACTTTCTTGCCAGGAATTCTCTGAACTTTATAAATAGTCTCATGAATTTATATACCAGAAAAAGCCAGGAGCCAAAGAGCCAAATTTCTTACTTCATATTGAAGAGGAAAATCTCAGTCCATTTTGCTAAATGATCTGAAAGCCAGAGCAGCTAGATAAGAAAGTAATGGAAAGAAGTATTTGTCACCCCAGCCACTTGAGAGTCAAATAATTTAAAACCATTTAGTTCTGGCGACTGTGTTGTGAATTAAGAATTGAGGATTTCAGAAGTCTGGCTTGCTTAGAGACTGTTCTGCTCTGCTGTTCATTTGCAGAAAATTCCCATCATGGACTCAGAGACCAGTCATAGCAAAAATACTTTCTCACCCACTTCAGTAATTGCCATGTTGCCTTTCTTGGCTGGCAAAGAATAAAAGTAAGAACTGCTTACTATATGCCCAGTCCTATGCCAAATGCTAAGATTATACTCAATCTTTACAACTACTTAGGCTCCATATTATCATCTCCACTTTATAGATAAGAAAATTGAGGATCAGTACAAGCCTCAGTTCAGTGACAATGGAATAAAACAACAAAAAAGAGGTCTCTCTTCATTATGATATTTGATTGAAATAATACCAATAAAGCCACACAGTTCAAAATTCTCACAGCCCAGCAGGAGTGGCCAGCATTTGGAAGCTATCTGTGATCCCAACCATCATATGTTTCCAAATCATTGAAAAGGCATAAATATATTAACATTTTTAAGATCAAACCTTTCCCTCAATTAGTGAAAATGCATAACCTAAAGAAAATTAAGAAAAAGAAAATTACTAAGAATTATTCAACCTGAAGTTGACAGTGCTTCCATAACATTTTGAATTTAGCTCTGATTGTGAGTTAAGTTTCAAGGGGTGACAAATTCTGAACAAGTAGCTTGAAACTAAATAAATAGTTGTTTCATCCTACTCCTCAGCAGTTAATTATAGCAAGAACTCTGCTTCCTGGGAAGTATTGTTATAATAAATTATAATTAGTGGTTCGAAGCAGATACTTTTTTCCTTTTAAAAAATGTATCAGAATAAAGAGCTTTGTTGGAGCTGTTGCTGTTTGCATTAGAAAAGAGCTACAATAGAAAATTGGTTATTCTTTTGGCAGCTGAGAGAAACACTCTGTCAGTCAAGACTGTGAGTCAAGCACTCCAAATATTATTCAAACAGGAGAGAATGAACCTTGTAGAATGTTCAGGTGTGGAGAGGCCCTTGGAGCCTTGGAAAATGTTCTGCATTGCTTAATGCCAAATGCTAATTGATGGATCTCTGCTGATTGCTGTTGGTTTTTAAGCTGCATTCAGATTAGGGTTTCTCTGCCTCAGAAAATGCAGCAATTAAAAAGTGCTTTAATATAACCGAGAATGGGCCCAGGAGTAGCAGAGATGGCTCCCCAAGCTCATCCAAAATAACAACAGATGTGGGGCTGTTGAAGGTGCTCAAGGTGTTAGGTAAACAGCTCCATGCTCCAGTTTTTACACAAAGGTTCAAGGCTTAGCCTGATAGTTTGACAGCAAAGAGCTTCCTCCACTGTTTCTCCACTACCTCCCAACTCTACCTTTTCTCCTTCTGTTGTTTTTCTTTCTCCCTCTTCTCTCATAGCTTCCTTCTATTACTGTCAGACACCCAGGTTCTTTACAGTGATGGAAACTTTGTGGTTGCCATGCCTGCAAAGAGCTTCACTGTATCCAGTTTTTTCTAGAATTACTGGAAATAGGCGTAAACCACAGGTGGGTAGGGGGTGGATATTTTGTTTGCTCCACCCTTCCCTCCCATTCTTTGCCCCCAAAGCTGTCTTCTGTAGACCACATCAGCTGGGTGTTCTTGACCTCCGGCTTCTGACTAGATCAGCCAGTGGGAGGCACCAGCAGCAAATCAGAGGATGGTAATGGAAAGAGGTAAAAGTATTTATTCTCCCCCTCTGTGCCCAGCCTGGCTACGCAGCTCTCATCCAGCAAATCTGCAACTGTAGCTCTTGCTGGGTTTCAGCAACAGCTCCCTCCCCTTGCCCTTACAAGCTTAGGGTTTAATGACTTCCTTCTATATCCCTTGGTGCTTCTCCATGCTTCTCAGTCCTCTTACCCCTACCCACCCCTCTGTTAATAATCCCTTCTTTAACCTCTTTTCCGTGACCCTTTTGAGTGGCTAGGACCCTGATACCCGCAGCAACTTAGGTCCTTTCTGCAAAGGTGAGCATCAAATACCCTGGATGCGTGGGAGAGCCACTGTGCAGTCAGGCAGCTGGTCCTCTTTCCTGCCCTGCTTAGGCTCCAGTAAACCTATCATCCACTAGTATCCCCGGTTCCAAGTTTAATATGTTGTAGGGTCATGATCTTGGAAAGGTCAAAAAGGAACAAACAGGGTAACAGACTCTTGCTACAGTCCATTTTTTTCTTTCTTTCCTTTGGTAAAATTCTGAACTGAAAGTGGTGCTCCCCAGACCTTGTTTTTCTTGCCTTCTTTTCAGTCCTTATCTCTGTCCCATTTTTACTACCATCAGAATTGTTCTACGGTAATTGCTTCTTTAAAGTCACCAAGTTCCAGGTCATGGAATCCAGGTAAAACAGTCTCCTTAAAGCTGGTCTTTTTCTCCCCTCCGTGTGCTCCAGATAACTTACATCCTGAAACCCTGATTCTGGGTCTTGGGGTGTGTGTGTGTGTGTGTGTGTGTGTGTGTGTGTGTACATAAGCAGGTGCATGCATGTTGTATTTGTAAAGATTTGTATTACCTAGAGGTCTGTAATCTTGCCACTCAATTTTTACCAACTCTGGGGCACAATAAGGCCCCGGCATTATACAGTAGAATCTCATTCATTGTTAATTGATCTCTACATTCGGCAGAATATGCTCCCCTCCCCCAAAGATGTGCACATTCTAATCCCAGGAACCTGTGAATATGTCACATTATATGGCAAAGGAGAATTAAGGTTGATCAAACTAAGGTTGCTATTTAGCTGACCTTAAAATTGGGAAGCATTATGAATTATCCTAGTGGGCCCAGTGTGATCACAGTGGTCCTTAAAAGTGGAGGAGGATGGCAGAAGAGAAGGTCAGAGTGATATGAGAAGAGGGAATCAACTTCTTTTACTCACTTTGAAGATAGAGAAAGAGGGATCCAAACCAAGGACTGCAGGCAGCCTCTGGAAGCTGGAAGGGGCAAGGAAACGGATTCGCCCCTGGAGCTTCCAGAAAGGAGCACAGCCTGGCTGACACCTTGATTTTGACCCAGTGAGAACTGTATTAGACTTATAACCCACAGAAATGTAAGGTAATCAGTTATATTGTTTAAAGTCACTCAGTTTGGGATAATTTTACAGCAGCAACAGAAACTAATACAAGCCCCATGCAGATTTACACACAGGATAGGAACTAGCATTAAAGCGAGAACCCAAATGAGTCAGTGGTGGACTAGAGTTAGGGTGGGCTGTATGTAATCCATGTAGCAGTAGGACTCAGGTTACCTAGAGATTATGGCCATAACCCAGAAGGTATATAGGTTAGGGATCCTTAGACACTCACAGGGTAGCGGTTTAAGTCTTTCACCCAAATTATGCTTCAGCCTGAGGGGAACATCATGGTGGGTAAAATGTAGTCTTTGTGCATGGGGTGAGTGTGTGGGGCTGGATATGCTATGCTGGGAGGGCCATTCCTCAGGATGACTTCTACCCCATGGTACCCCTAAGGACACCTGCTTCACTGGCCCATATGCTTCACACCCGTATGCCTGGCTACGGTTGACCAGGCAGGGTGGGCACATGGCTTAAGGCCTCCAGTTTGCAGGCTGTCAGTGACTCTGGTGTGATATGACTTAGGAAGAGGAGTTGGACTTCATAGACTCTCTTTCTCAATAATCTGAACTAAGAAGATGAGGTAGGGCAATGAGCCATAGCGGGTACCAAGGCCATAGCAATGTGTAAGCAAGAGAGGGAGCTAAAACCACGAAGGATCAGGGGGAGGCGGGTAGTAATGAATGGAGCAAAGAGGAGAGACAGAAGCCATGATGCTCCAGAGGGAGAGCTGGAGAAAAACCAGGTCTTCAGCTGCCTCAGGACCTGACGACTTCCACCTCTAATTCCCGTGATACCTAGCTACACCACAGAGTTTACTCTTAAGTTCCCATATGATTGCTCTTTCCCCTTATGTGCCAACTATACCCTAAGAGTAGCAGACCCTTTAACAGATCAATTTTGTATAGGTCTCTGTTCTTCACAATAAAAACAAGCCTAACTAAAATATGTATGGGCTGTAAAAGTCGACAGCACACACTACTTCGGACCTGGAGACCAATAAGAGGCCTACAGTGTCTGGAAAAAGAATGGAGGAAGTGGAGGAGGAATGAGGAAGAGGTTCCCCAGCACCTGCCCCTTTTACATTCTCTTGTCCACGATTTCCAAAACAAGACCTGGCTGTCCGCTGTCCTTTTCTCCTAGGATGTAGCACTTCCACAAAGTTTGGTGCTTCAAGGATATGGTATAATGTCATGATTTAGGGTGACGGGTCTAGAGTCAGCCTGCCTATGTCTGAATTCTAAATCTTTAAACTACTAGGTGTGACATCTTGCTCAAGTTACTTAGCTTCTAATGTGTAAATGGGTAAAATAATAATATCTATTCATAGTGTGAGTACTAGATAGATAATCCATGTAAATGGTTCAGCGCAGTTGCTGGCATATAGTGAGTAATCAGTGTAGTTGGTTGAATTGGAAAACAGTTTGGCAGTTCCTCAAAAAGTTAAACATAGGGTTACCATATGACCTAACAGTTTTACTCGTGGGTATATATTTAAGAGAAATGAAAACATATGTCTACACAAAAAATTGTACATGAATGTTCATAGCAACACTATTTATAATAGCCAAAGAGTGGGAACAACCCAGATGTCCATCAACTGATGAAAAGATAAACAAAAGATGGTGAATCCATATGATTGAATATATCCATGTAATCACAGTTTAGAATCAGATCTGAATTTGAATGCTTGTTCATCTAATAATTAGGTGTATGACCTTGGGCTTGCCAAATAACCTCTTTGAGCCTCAATTTTCTCAACTATATATTGAAGACCACGTATTTTGTATAATTACATTTAGATAAAATATCCAGAATAGGCAAATCCATAGAAACAAAAAGAGTAGATTAGTGGTTGCCTGGGGCTGGAGGGTTGGGGGAAAATGGAGAGTGTCTGACAATAGGTATACGGTTTGCGATGATGAAAATATTAAAAATTGATTGTGGTCATGATTGAACAACTGACTATACTAAAAGCCCTCCTTAATGAGTAAATTGTATAGTATGTGAATTATATTTTAATAAAGATGCTACACAAATATAAAAAGAAATGTAAAGAAAATTGATAAAAAAATATAGATAAAAACATTCATAATGCAGTCATTTAATCATATTTGCACAGCAGATTTTTCTGTGGAGCATTAAAAATGTCCATATAAGTTCATTAATGCTAGGGTGGGACCTGGCCTCTACAACTTTAAGATAGCTCCCACTGGCATAATGCAAAGGCCATGGTTCTAGTTCCAGATTCTGTTAGCAACTTACTCTGGACCCTGGGAAGTGTCACTCTACCTCTCTGGTCCTCAGTTTCTTCACCTGTAAAATAAGGAGACTGTGATCACTGAGAACCTTCTGCTCTCACATCTTATAAAGACCTGGAAGTTTCTCTTAATGTGTTCTTCCTGGTGCGCTCTGTGACATGACACAAGTCCTGGCATCTTCTCTCAGTTAGGAGTTAGAGCCCCATGCAGTTGACAGCTGGTGCCTGAACGGTAACTACGCAAAGAGACAGAGGGTAGGTTCATTTCACCCGGTGAAGGCCATTGCCAGTCTGGACCTATATTCACTTTGGTTTTTAGGGAATGTATTTTGTCTTCTATTTAAGACCTTGCCATTGTATTTATGTTCAAGATATTTGACTCTTATGAATATTTCTCTATTTGCATTTTCCTTTCTAGGAGTCCTATGAGTTCTTTCCAAAAAATTTAAGCAACTTTAATTAGTGATAGATAAAGCAATGAGGGAATTTGCTACTCTGCATTTCATTTTGACCAACCAGGTGGAAATAGGGTGGACAGGTGGAAATGGGGGGAAATGAACTGGAAGGTCAGCAGCATCGCATAATGGAGTGAACGTACGATTTAGAATCAGATATGGATTTGAATCTTGGTTCATCTAAATAATATCTGTATGACCTTGGGCTTGCCACGTAACTTCTTTGAGCCTCAGTGTTCTCAGCCGTAAAATGAAGACAATATGCTTTACTTTATGGAGTGATTGTAAGAATTAGAGCTAATAACTATAAATGTTATTGTTTCCAACTCCTAAAGGCAGGAACCATTTTACAACAGCTCGTTACTGCTCAGACACGCTGTGCTGAGGAACTCCCTGTGCAGCATGGAAAACCACATCTTTGTAAATACCTCCAATTGCTAGAAATTTTATCCTTGAATTGAGGTGAAATATTTATCCCTTTCACTTCCTTCTGTTTTACTGGTTTTATTGTTTGAATCATTGTCATCCTTGTGATAGACGTTAAATGCTACATTATATCCCACCCTTTGCACCAAGCACTCTCTTGGCTAAGTATTCCCCATTGCCTCAGTTTTTCCTTATAGGACAGCGTTTCCAGATTCCCTAGCATCCTGGATGTCAGCTTGGTGACAGCCACTGTGATTTGCAGTTAGGACCAATGGTCTAAACATGGTCTGATTAACCCAAAAAACATTGGGGCTATTTCCTCTCTTGGTAATTCTAATGGAGCCTGGAGTGTCATTAACCGGTTTAGCATCCCAGTCACATCCTTGGGTCCTGTTGGATTTGTACTCAGCTAAAACCTGCAGACTTTTTCAAATAAACTATTTTCAGAGTCAGGTCCTTTGTCCTTTTCATCCTACAGTTGTATATACATTTTAAACTGCACACGTGTACACACACACACACACACACACACACACACACTGACTTTAAACCCCATTCTCAAATGAGGACACATTAAATAGCTTGTGAAATATGTATATTTCTAAACTTATATCTATGTTCATTTACGTGAAGAGTTCCAGAAAGTTCTAAACACAGCATGCAAATAATATCTAATATTTACTGAAAACTTGCTGTGAGCTGTCGCCGACCTTTTATTCCATTTTCAGATGAGGAGACAGGTTAAATAGCTTGTGTACATTTCACAGCATGTGAGTGAGTGAGTGAGTGAGTGACAAACAGAACTGGAGCCAAAGCTTGTACTGTTACCCACTACTTTATGCTGACTCCAGACATGGCACCAAACACGTGCGTCTACAATGACACCACTTCCGTCAGAGTTGGGGAGGGCTGAATTGCAAATCTTAATTAGGTCACAGTCTCTCTGGGCCCCTGTGTCCTTATCTGTATGGCGACTGGTTGGGCTAGATCATTTCTATGTTTCTCTCAGCCCCCAGAGTCTGCATAAATCTACTCTAATCAAGGTGTGGAAGAAAAGGTAAACTTTTGATTTCCTTTCTCAGGGATTCTGCTTGCACTTGAGCTCACATGCAGACCTCATATTTGTGCCTACTGAATTTCATCTTATCAGATTTGTCGGGGTGATGAGTGCTTCTGTTGTTGGTTTTTCCTGCATTCGACCACCTCGCTGTCCCCCTGCTCGGCAGCAGCATCTGCAGGCTGATGCTCAGATCTTTTCGGCCTTCTTCTAGGTCACTGGTTATATGTAGCAGCCTACACTGGCCTGCAGGGTCCTTGCACAGCCACTAGGAACACTTCCAGGACATGGGGAAAACATTGCATACTGCTGTCTCCAGAACTGCTTTTAATATGGGTCCCAAACTAGTCTTTCCTGGAATAACCATCTATGGTGCAAACCAGGCTGAACAAGGACCACTGTCTCTGGGTCAGAGTATGACCCTAAGTAAGTGCCTTAACCGCTTGGCTGTGGCCAGTGGAGTCAGCTTCAAGGAGACTCTGTGAACTACCAGGCAGGGATGGGGTGATGTTGAAGGGGACACTGAGAAGCTCACTCACACCCCACTCCACTGCCCTGTTCCCTGCCGGTTCAATTTCACAGGAGCTCTGTAGGCCATTTTCCCTTCTTCGGTGCACTTTTTCTCACTTCGGTAAAATCAAAAGCTTTACTTTTGGCAAGACGAAAATGTTGGGTCTTTTATTCCCAGCCTTCTTTCTTCTCACCCCCAAACCTAAGCAAGAACCCTGTCTTTTCTCAGTCAACACACATCTCTTGTCTGTGAGAAAAAGAATTCTTTTCATCACAAGGATATATTTTTACCGGTCATGCCCTGTCTCTGGAATGCAAACACAGACCAAGTTGGTGCTACATTTGACGGGTAGAGAAGCTCTTGCACTATTTTGAGAAACCATGGCAGGGGTGAGGGGGGCAGGGGGAGTCTTTTTTGGTGTTGGAGATTTTTCTTTATCATTGGCAGCAGAAAGGATGAATATAACAATGGTCTTTTTCTTAAGCAGCTATATAATGATGGATACATTCCTTTCCAAGACATGTACTGCATATCTGTAACAAGGAAAAGTACATGTAATGCGGCAGATTTCCAGTTAATTTTCCCTCTTTGTTTAGAAATTATGCTTGCTTGTTGAAAAACATTTGTAGTTAAGACTAGGGAGGCGTGTGTCTCACTGTGTTCCACATAAGAGAAGAGCATTGTGATTAGATATCACCTTTAAACCAGAATTTCTGCCCTGAAGAAAGAGCTAGAAATAAGTCAGGATCCTTTGTCCCCAGAAAAGGTAGCAGAGATATAGTCTTTGCTCCCAGAGACAAACCAAATGAGAGGGCTCTATGGCATTTTGGTCAAGTGTAGAATCTCACATTCAGACAGAGGAAGTTGCAACCACATAATGTATGGATTTTATAGGAGTTGCCTTTCAGAGGATCTATGAGATGGAAACTCTTTGCTGTCTGTATCTCAGAGTCCTAGCTTTCTATCAATCACATTGCCATAGAAAGAATGAGAGTATGACCTGGCTCAGACAGGGATGGCATCACCAATTCTGACAGGTTCTAAAATAAACAGCAAGTGTTTAGGTGCCTTAGCCAGGGTCACCCAACACCCAAGTCGACCCCTGACTGGATCCAAAGCTTTTTCCACTTCGTTTCAAGGCCCAGGTTTCCTTTGGGTGAAGAGCAGGCAGATGCCACCAACAGACCTCCACTGACCTTATGTTTCCTCTCTTGCCTGGAGCCCCGCGTCAAAAGCTCTGGGAAGGAGATAAATGAGAAAGCTATTTCTGCCAGACACGCCAACTTTTAGCATAAGGTAAGCAATAGGATTTCTTCCCTTGGAGAAAAAAATAAGAGAGGACCTAAGGTTCCTTTTGGGTTGTCTGTCTCCCTAGAAAACTG
>NW_011888784.1:14478256-14482940 GCF_000151845.1 Pteropus vampyrus
CCAATTCTGACAGGTTCTAAAATAAACAGCAAGTGTTTAGGTGCCTTAGCCAGGGTCACCCAACACCCAAGTCGACCCCTGACTGGATCCAAAGCTTTTTCCACTTCGTTTCAAGGCCCAGGTTTCCTTTGGGTGAAGAGCAGGCAGATGCCACCAACAGACCTCCACTGACCTTATGTTTCCTCTCTTGCCTGGAGCCCCGCGTCAAAAGCTCTGGGAAGGAGATAAATGAGAAAGCTATTTCTGCCAGACACGCCAACTTTTAGCATAAGGTAAGCAATAGGATTTCTTCCCTTGGAGAAAAAAATAAGAGAGGACCTAAGGTTCCTTTTGGGTTGTCTGTCTCCCTAGAAAACTGTGACCAGCCACTACTGAGAGCAGTTCTACCACTCACCATCGTATTGCTCTGAGCGGTCTGAGCTGAAGTACCAAACAAATTGCCTTCCAACCTAGTGAACTGTGGTGACAGCAGTTATTCTGGTTTTCTTGCTCTCCTCGGTTCATTTCTTCTATTGATTGATCTGTCTTTCATCACTCAACCTTCGTACAGCTCTGTCTCCCTCTTGGCCAGGTCAGTGGACCATCAGGAGGGGGTCAGCTTTCAGGCCTCCATGGCTGCCTACCCCTCGTGCGTGACCCATCACACAGGCGGCTTGCCCTTTCCTGGGTCTGCCACAGCACAGGCATTTCCACCAAACATGCTATTTGATTAAGAGAGCCCCTAACGAAGCATTTGGAAGCCCTGGAGAGGCACCATGGCAACCGTGCATGCTCAGACCCTTGGCCATAGCCCTGTGACCCAGCCTGTCTTAGCTGCCACAGCGGGCAGTTGGCCTGAAGAGTCCATTTTCCTGGTGACAGTGCGACTGGGAGACTAGGGTTCCCTCGAGTGCTGTTTCAGGTGTAATGATAGGTGTCCCTAATGTTAACCTAAAAATTAAAAGGCCTTTAAAAGTGAGAAGCAAACAAGCATTTTTTTGAGATCAATAAGTTTTGCTATTTGGGAATCATTAATTCAGGTAGAAGCCCAAATAATGTTCCAATTAGGAAACAAAGGTGATGAATATTTATGACAAAGAGAAGGGAGACAATTACATCAGTAAGAGGAAAGCATTTCTATTGATACAGATAACGTAACATAGTGATGTTATTTCTAAACAATGTTTTCAACTTTCAGTCCAGTAGTCATCAGTCTAGGAGCCATAATGACTGCTTTCTTGTCATCTTGAACTTTCTTGCAAGCAGTTCTTTGGGAAACAAGTTGCTTAGGCCCAGTCCAAAGCTTATTTTGCCCCGTTTTTAATATTTTGAGATTTGTGGTGTGGGGGAAGAACAAACTTTCCTCTCCCCTGAAGGATCTTTCAGCTGGTCTAATAATCAAATAGACATGAGACAGATTAGCAAGAGAAAATAACCAAATTCAGTACGTGCATGTCTATGGGAATCCCGCATACATGAGAGAGTCAGAGACCTCACGTGCACAAGAAGTTCAGAGGTAGAAAGGGAGCGTGGGTATATAAGATATTCTTGAGCTAGGGATGAGGTAAGGTACCTCGGAGGCTTCAAAGAGTCATTGCAGGATAAGAGCAGATGCTTAATAAATAGAAGTTTGTCCTGCCCTATAAGTAAGTCAAAAGTGGTTATCCTGATAATCTCTTATTATGGGCAAGGACCCTGATTCACATTTTCTTAGAGGGAAAGAGGCAGAAATTTCTCTTGAGCCCTTGGCTAAGTTGCCTTTAGCACGAAACAACCTGCACATCTTGGGGTGATTTATTCTAACCCCCCGTAGAGGTATAAGATGTACAAGGCAGTTCCTCTGGCGTGGCAGCTCCAGCTCCATTTTAAAGTGGCTCCATTTCTATTATTATTTACACTAAACTGGTTGCCATTTGTGCTCCAGATTTACAGGAGCTCTTACTTTGATCCAAGAACGAGTTGTTTCCTCTGCTTGATCTTAGTTTTTTATGATAAACACAACCCTAGTCAGAGGCTACAGAAAAGGACAATGGCCAGACCATACATGACAATGGAACCCTGACCCACAACCACAGCAGCAACCAGTCCCTGAAGGGTCAGCACTTGGGCACTGACTGCAGCTTCCCTCCCTCCTTTGTGATCATCTCCTCCTCCAACTCAAAACCAACCAGAAAAAAACAAATAAGCTCCCCAAACCAGTCCCACAGGCTGCCCCCCTTCTAGTTAGCCTGCTTCCAGCTTCCCCTGGACAAAAACTTCCAAGCAGAGCACACCTGGTTCTCTCTTTTTTCTACTATAAAGCTTTCCCACTCCCCTGCCTGCCTTTGAGTCTCTGCCAAACACAAGCGATGGTGGCTGACTGACTCCCTTGCCATAGCAAGCTCTGAATAAATAGCCTCTGCCTGTTCCCATTCGGGAAGTCTGTTTATTTCCACACTGGGTAAGTTATAACAGCTCTCCAGCTCCAGCCCCCTCCTACCCTGAACTTCTCAAAGGGAAAATATCCTCAGTAATGGAAAGAGAGTGATGTTATGGCAATGGGCTCTGCTTCCTTTAAAAGAACACAATAAAATGACAGCAGAGGAACAGAAAAGCCTCTCTCTCTCTCTTTTTTAGTGCTGGGCGTTGTCTGTGCATTATCTGCACAGATGTTAAAAGAACCTGTCCACCCTAGGGGCTGAGGTTCCACTGTGAATGGAAAACTAAAGTTTTGCAAAAGAATCAAGCTTTAAGAATTCTGACGTCCCCCTGACATCAGTGCCCTTTTGTACTTATGACTGAAGTGCCACACCACCCCCTCATTTTCTCTTTGGACATGGTTCTTCCTGCAGGGGATTCACACTCAAGAATAGCACATAGGTCCCACTAGAACCTCTGATTAGCAGCAATTAAAAAAAGGTCTTCCAGCAACTTGACACTTTTTGAAATGCTAATTGATGCTAAACAGAGCCATCAGGCTGTCTTTCACACCTACTCAGTCCCCGCCCCAGGCTCTTTTGCATATTTGAATCAATAAGTTTCTAAACTAAGGAAGGGTGAGATATGCAAATAGAGTGCTCCGAGACTCTGGGATCTGTGGGGGCCCAGGAAAAATCCCCCAGGTACCTTGGTTGACAGTGTTTTAACTCTTCTGCAGGCAGATGCTCAGATCACCCTGGGAGTGACCATTATAGCTTTGTTGGAATATTTGCATAAACTGGTAGACAAACACTCATTCAGGTCTGTTGCCTAAGCAATGAAATGGTTTAAAAGGAAACCTGTGGATATAACCAGTGAAAGAAGGAATTGCAGAGACAAGAATGCTAAATAAGTACAGAAATAAATGATGTCCACAGGCAAGAAAACCATAACTGCGGGATAGAAACCATTTACAACGCATCAATCATCTATAAGTCGATAGCTAACATCACAGTCTGATCAGTAGTCAATATCAGTATGTCAAACCAGGTTATATTTCTCTAGAGCAGCAAATGGCCCTGAGGCTTGTTAGACAGTGATCCCACATGAATTTAAAGAGCATACAGTAATCTTTTGCTTTAGTTTTGAATACTTTTAGAGGTTGTCTCTGAAGGGTAGCAGAATATGTCACCCCAAAATATGCTTCTTTGACATAAGGATTATTTTGAGCTGAGTATGTAACCAAGCTGAGCAAGTGGGCTCATTGCCTGCTGTACAACAGAGACCAAATTCCGAGGCAACAGTCTTTCACGAAGAAAAGAATTTATTGCAAGGCTGCCAGACAAGGAGACAGGAGACAATATTCAAATTTGTCTCCCTGAACTAAGGCTTGAGTCAAGTTTTAAGAGGTGAGATTTAAAAAGGTATTACCTATTCATAAATTCTTATTTGGAAGGGTCTGATTGGAAGGTTCTGGAACTTAGCCAATTAAGGTAAGGTTTGGGAAGAGCAAGTACAAAGGAATTTTAATTTGGTGCGACTTGATTGGTTTGATTGGTCGAAGTCGTGCATTCCCTGAGGTGTTTGGTTTTCCTTCCTACTGGGCAGCAGTTTAGGGCACACTTGGCTTCGGAAATGGGTCTGCCACGACCAGGTCTTTTCATGGTAATTCTTTGGCAGTGTGAATTTTGGGTCTGCCAAGCTCTCAAGGTTACATCCGAGTCACTCAGTTGCTACTTTTGCAGGTTGACTAGACTGGTTTCAGCTATCGACGTAAGAAATGTCCGAACCTGTAGAGAATTTTTATGAGTTTATTTGAGCCAAACTGATGATCGGTGCCAGGGAGCAAAATATCAAATGCTCCTCAGATGACAGTTTCTCAGTTTCTTTTATGCATAGTTAATAAGATTATATGCTCTCTTGAGGGTGGTTACAGTTTATTTAGGTCTTAACCTAGATGCACTAGAGCAATGGACAGGGTGACTTAAAACTTTTCACTACAGAATAAAGGCCTGGAGTGTGACCACCCACCATGACCTGCCTAGTTAAGAATTTGTGATCAGATCACCCTGTGGAATTATTTTTTGTAGAACCCCTTTTTTTTAATCCACGCAGCTAATGTTGGCTGGTCATAGCTGACCCTGGAGAAGGGCTGGGGAACAGCCTCTTGTTGTGTTCTACAAGATACTTAAAAAACTTGTCACCAAGAAAAGAGAAACGTGATTAGTGTGTCTGGTTAGTGTCTGCTTTTAATTATTTCTGAGAAAAAGCAGACACAGGAGAAGCTCTAAAAACAGTAGCAATTACT
>NW_011888784.1:14484380-14492266 GCF_000151845.1 Pteropus vampyrus
ATAGTTACTTCTCTACATGTTCTTACTGGTAAGCCCCACAATAGGGCCCCTCAGCAGCTGGGCTGCTGACTGCTTCTCAGTGACATCAGATATAGAATGATGACATCTTGGCACAACTGACTTCATTTTTATATCAAAGCAACTCTTGTTTTGTCTATGTCATGAACAAGTGAATTAAAACCACTTAAGTCATAAACAAGTAGATATGAAATCATATTAAACCAATGCACGATAAGCAAGAATCCTGTTAGGTCAGTTTAGCAATAATTTTCCTACTGTTGTTGTCTCCTCTTAGTAATTGTCCATCCACTGACCCCTCACCCTGCTCCTGTAAATAAATCCCCACAGTCTTTGCTGTATTCAGAATTGAGCCCAGTCTCTTTCCCCTATTGCAATAGTCTTGAATAAAGTTTTCTCACCAGTTCAACACATGTCAGAATAGTTTTTCCTTTAACACTTCCACAGAGCATCACTCCTGCCAGGACTTGGTATCACTGGGGTCTGGCACTTATAGAAAGACCACACAGCAGGTGCATTGGGATGAGGAAGGATGGAGCCGTTGTCTTTGGCCAGCACAGTCTCCCCTTCACCCCCTGTTGGTAGTACCAGCCCCTCTCCTTGGCCACAGGTAGGCACAGAATTCAGGCCCGGGTTCTTCCCTGGACACAAGCTGGTTCACATGTACTAGGCTTGATACACAGACAGTGGTATGAAAAAGGTGTCTTGGTTGAAGTTGCCAGTCTGGAAAGATGTAAAATTGGGGCTTTGCCCCCACCCCCAATAGAGGAGTTCCTCCTGCATTTGGCCTGAATGAAGCTAAGATACAGAGGGCAGTAGAGCACAAGAGGGAAGTGTCCTGAGGATATCCCAGAGATTCCTGCTGGCCCAGGTTGCTCTCAAAGCCAGGACATTCCCTTAGGGTCCAAGTTGAGATTTCTGTCAATGGGTGACAGCCCCCAGATGGTGCATCTGCCCCCTTATACATTCCCAGAACAACCCTCCCACACCTGACCCACAGGCCTCTCCTGTGCCCGTCCCCACTCCCTCTCCTGGGTGGCACTTACATGGAATGTGTATGATCCGGATCTGGTTTTCCATTTCTCTTTACAGCTGTTCTCCAAAGTCTGTCAGGACAATGCATTAAAGCAGTGTTTTTCACATTCCAGCAAAGAGCAGACCCCTGTTCAAAGAAAAAAATTAATAGACCCCTATGTGAATTTAAATTATTTTTATAATAAGTGCAGACATATAACATATGCCCTAGGCTATGTTATATGTTCAACTATAAAACCAACAGAACTCAAATTAAAAACAATAATTTAATGACAGATTATTTTTTGCTAAAGCCATATTGCTGACACTGAGTTTATTATTAGAAAATGTTCTCTACTTAATTAGTTCTGAATTTCGAAAGGGAAAAATGGTGGGAGAAACTCTTGGACCAATTTCTATTTTCCAGCACCCTAACATGTCCATTTCATTATGATCTTCCAAAAGGAGGCATGTACTTCTGGTTCTGAGAGGGGAGCTGACCTCCAGGTTTCCCTGGAGTTCTGAGAGCCCAGTTTGGAACCCCTGAGCTGTAAGGTACTTGGGTGCTCTTAGTGCCCTATTCAGGTTCCTTGTCTTGAGGACAATGGAAGAGACCTTGTGCCAGGAAGCACAAGGCCTTAGGCTCTTAACACACCTGCTTCTCTGGGTTTGGGGCCCAACCAGGCAAAATGCCCAAACTCCTCAGAGGTGGCGGTGGGGGTGGGGGTGGGTGATTGCCTCCAGTCACACTTGGAGAGCAATAGGGTTTTTGTGATAGTTAAATGCTTTCAGCATTCGGAAGGGGTAATAGAATAATAGGAATTTACAGAAAAAATAATGTGGAATAATGTGGAAAAATGTCTATTTTCCAGGAACATATAAAAGTCATATTGAGAAGAAACGGAGGCTTGAGGTTCTGGGTAGGGAAGCTGGGTGCAGAGCGGGGTTACTCTGGGACCCCAGGTCCCCGGCCTTGACTTCTCAGCCTCTAATCCCCAGCACCCCCAGCACCCAGATCCTTGATCTCTAACTCCAAGCCCCAGCCCCTAGTCCCCAGCAGCCAGCCTCCCTATTTCATCCTGTTTTCTGAGTAACTTTATCCTATTATAAAATACTTAAGCTTCATTCATTACCAAATGTATTTCTTTGTACTAAAGAATAGGTATGATAATTAAAATGAAAAACTTAAAACATTTTCCTGTGACCATAATGCCTGCTTCAAGATTTTTGAAATCAAATAATTGAAAGTGGCATTTTAGAAGTGCATGTCTTAACTCTTCTGTGTTTAATAATTGCTTATCAAATTTATGAAATGATATTTTGATAAAATATATATTACTAATAATTTTTAGTCTATCTAGAAAAATTTTAATAAAAAATGTTTTAATTGTCAGAGTATTACTGTCAGAAAATTTTTTGAAGTTTTAAATATCAATTATTTGATAAATTTTTTGCGTGCGAGTTTTGGCATAAAATTGGAAGGAGTTCAAAGAATTGGGTGAACTGCTACAAGGAATCTCCTCCTAGGTCCACCTATTTATGTGAATAATGGTACTCAGTACTTACATCAGTAAAAAGGAAAAGTAAGGATAGAATCTTTGCTGAACTGTCTCATGCTAGTAATAAGTATTCTCCATGCATGAATACATGAACTAATTTTTAAAAAGCCATCATGGAGGGAAGGCTGGTTGGGGTTGATTCCAGTGGGTATTCCTGGCAGGGGTGTGATCAGACACTCCTTGGAACCTGTTCCCTTTTCCCGTCCTCTCAACAGAGTCATATTGCCCTTCAATATATTCAATTAATATTCAGTGTTTACATTATTATGACAGGGTAAATATTCATGGATGAACCATGCTTATTTTCCTTTCTTATACAATGATTTTTTTCTGTTTCTTAGTCTTCTACACGGTTATCACCAAGTCATTCCTAAACTTTGCTATAGAATTGGAAGTCTGCTTTCAGCGTGATTAAATGCATCAGATATAACGACAATTGCAGTTTCTTCTTGAAGACATTTTCCTTGGAGCTCTCCCTATTCTCCTGCTCCAATCTGGACTTTGCTCCCTGCATGTGCTCCATAGCTGTCATCTGAGACTCACCTCCACATCATCCGGGGAACATCTTGCCTCTCTCCTGAACTTGATCTCAAGTCTTTGGTCCATCCTATGGTTTTAGGGCAATGCATCCTCATTAGTTTCCTGGGAAAGTGTGCCCAAGGAAATCCTTGTTCTCATCTAGGTCCAAATACCAATTCAAGAAATAGATCAGAGGAGCATATTGACATCATGGGGATATGGTCACCAAAAGAATCTAGAACACGGGCAGTGTTACAGGTCGCACGTTTCTTCAACAGATAAATTTCAAGGGAAAAAAGAAAGCATTGGCAAGAAAATAATTTGTAAGGAAAACAGATGGAAGAGGAAACTCTAGATTAGAAGATGTAGAAAGCAAACTATTTACAATGTGTGGACCTTAGGTAAATCCTAATTTAAACAAACTTTTTTTAAAGTGTGTGACAGTTATGAAACAACTGGAATTGAACACTAGATATGTGATGGTATTGTTTTATTTTAGATGTAATAATGGCATTATTCTTTTTTTTTTTAAGTTTTTATCTTTTAGAGAGACACACCGATAGTACAAGAAGTGGGGAAATGTGGTTAGAGTATGGGCAAAGCAAGGTTGGCCATGATCTGTTAACTGTTGAACCTGGGTGTCCGATACATGGACATTTATTATGCTATTGTCTCCCCTTTTAAACATGTCTGATCTTTTCCACCATAAATAGTTTATTTAAAAAATGAAGAAAACAACAACAAAAAGTCACTGTTTTATTCCTATACTTAAGAGATACCTCACCTGGATATGAATTGTAAGACAGAAATTCTCTTCCCTCAGAATTTTGAAGGAGTTCCTCCACTGATGTCTTCTTATTCGCAGGTAGGTTAGTTTCTGAGAGGTCCAGTGCTTTTTCTGAGCCCTGATCCTTGGTTGTTTATAGCCTATTTATTCTCCTTTCCTGGAAGTTTTTAAGAGCTTCCTTTTTATTACCTTTGTTCTATAGTTTCCTAATCAAACACTTTGGCATGGGTCTTTTTCTCGTCTTCATTTATTATACTGAAAATTAATTCAAAGGCCCTTTCAATCTGGAAGGTTTCGCTTGAGAAATTGTATTTTTCTGTGATAATTATTTTCTACTATTTTCTCTGGTCTTTCTTTCTGAAATTCCTATTACTTGAATGTTGAACTGATGCTATTTTTATTGGGATCACATTAAATTTGTTGATAAAATTAGGGAGAATAGACTTTATATATGGTAGATTTTCCTATTTTGAACTGGATTTGTCTTTCCATTTATTCAGTTGTCCATTCAGTTTTGTCAATAGAGTTTAAATTTTTTTCTTCATACTGCACATTTTTAATAATATTATTCCTAGCAATTTTACTTTGTTTCTGAGATGGAATCTTTTATTCTGTTATATCTGCTAGCTGGTTATTGTTGCATGTAGGAACACTATTGATTTTATTAATTTTTTAACCAGTTTGCTAAATTCTCTTATTTTTTAATAGTTTTCAGTTGGTTATCTTGGTTTTTCCAGGTATACATCTATAGCATTTCCAAATGAAATTAATTTTGACTCTTCTTTTTTGATTTTTTAACCTCCTCTTTCTACCTATTTAAAAATAGATAGTGGGGCTTTTTTTTTTTTTTTTTTTTTTTTTCCAGTGTGTTGCTACATTCCCTTTCCCAGTTTTTCATTATGGAGTTTTCTTTCACCATTGATAGGTGATATTGGATTCTGGTTGTGGTATAGAACGTGTTCCTCTGCCTTCTCTATTTCCTGCACATTGACACCTAGCGCCAGAAACTGGACCAGTCTCAAGTGTAATTCCTTTGGCCAGACTACAGGAGGCACATAATGTCTGTCTCCCTTTTTGTGACCATAGCAGTCATCGATGCTGAATATCTACATCCAATGGGCAATTCTGTAACGGCAATATTATGACATTTATTTCTTATTTAAAACACTTAAACTTTTAATTTTAGAATAGTTTTAGTTTTAAAATAAATTTCCAAAGATACTAAAGAGAATTCAGCATACCCTGTACCGAGTTTCCCCTGTTAACATCTTACACGACTGTGACACAATTGTCACAGCTAAGGTGCCAATACTGATATGTCATTAACTAAAATCCATACTTTATTCATATTTCCTTAGTTTTTGCCTAATACTCTTTTTATGTTCCAAGACCCATCCATAATGCCACAGTACATTTAGGTATCATGTTTCATCCATTGCTATAGCGGGAATGCAAAGTGGTACAGCCACTTTGAGAGACAGTCTGTCAGTTTCTTAACAAAACTAAACATAGACTTACTGTATGATCCACTGCGCTTTGTGGTATTTACCCAAATGAGTTGAAAACATGTCTACATCAAAAGCTGCCCATAAATATTTATAACAGCTTTATTTATAATCACCTAAAATTAGGAGCAACCAAAGTATCTTTTAATAAGTGAATGGATAAACAAATGGTACATCCAGATGATGGAGTATTATTCAGCAATAAAAAGAAACGAGCTATCAAGTAATGAAAAGACATGGAGGAACCTTGACCTGTCTATTGTAAAGTGAAAGAAGCCTATCTATGAAGCCTACATATTGTATGATTTTAGCTATCAGACATTCGGGAGAAGGCAAAACTAGGGGGACAGATGCTCAGCATTCAGAGGAAGGGAGGAAAGGATGAGTAAGTGAAACAGGAGATTTTTAGGGCAGTAAAACTATTCCATACAATACTGGGATGGTGGACAATATCATTATGCATTTATCAAAGCCCATAGAAAGTACAATACAAAAAGCAAATTCTAATGTAGACTATGGACTTTAGTTAATAGTAAAAATGCCTCATTTATTGTAACAATTTTGCCACACTAAAGCAAGATGTTAATACTAGGCGAAACTGTGTAATCTGTACCTTCTGTTCAATAGTTCTGTAAACAAAACAGCTCTGAAACAAAGTCTATTAATTTTTTTTAAATCTCATTTTTCATCATTACCCTAATTTAGTTAATTAATTACTTTGCGTAGATTCATAGATTCTTATTTTTGTCTTAAGGGTTATAATCCTTTATTATGAGAAAGAAAAAGGCAGTCTCTATGCTCTGGGAACAGGTTTGACACAGCAAAGCCTCAGTGTTAGAGGCTGGTCTGGCACTCACAGCTAAGCCCTGTGTATTCTTTTGCTGGAAACAAATCATCTTACCAAACACCAGCATCAGACATCACTCTGAGACCACGGCAAATTGAGACAAAACTAGGCCACTTCATAAGTCTAGCCTCAGACAAAAACAGATGCAACCCACAAAATACCAAGTATCCCTTTCTCCTAGCTAATGTGAGTGGCTGCTGCTGCTCTACATTACAGCTCTATCCCTAATCTGGATTTCCCTGCTTGTAGATAGGATTTACGGAGACACTTAATCATGGAATGTCTCCACTGTCTGATAGTGTGCAATCTAGAGAGAACTCCATGTTCTTGGACTCTCTCCAAACCAAAGCCCAAGACTATAATAGTTTCTTTCTGACACCTTCTTACTGAGACGTCCTGAGGTTCCCTACGGTGTGCATTTGCCCTCATGGAATGAATACTAAACCCAACCAGTTCAACTGTAGGCATTGACACTATCATCCATTTTGATGCTGAAATTGTCTCAGATTGGACCTATAGAACAAAGACCTTTTGACATATCCTCATTATTCTTTGAGCACTTTCCTGCCTTCTAGCACAACAAGATGTCCCAGGCTCATCTTGTAGGTTCCCAGCCCTAGAATTAGCCATTTCTCTACAGAGCCCTGGTTTCTTTTAGCAGAAAATGGTATTTAAAAGCCAACATCTGGGAGCTAAGTGTGCTCATTGCTTTAAGGGCGCCACAGCTCCCAGGTGTGGCCAGAGCTTGTCTTTATTCATATATATGTGAAAACATGTGATCGCACTGATACTGCCAGTTCCAATCCAGCACCACAAAGTTCATTCTAGTTTTCTCCTTCCTATTTATAACCTTTTTGTCAGTGAGAAACCTGGCCTCCATTACCCTTAACATATGTACATATGTGACTAATCCTGCTGTATGTAGCCAATCTCCCACCTCAGACCCCACCCACACCCCCATGTTAATGTCCTCTTCACCTCACCTGGGCTCAGAAATCCTGCGCTGGGCTGTCCCCCCACCTCCCCCACCAGACACCCTCCTCACCCTGACTGGGCTCTGACACTCTGCCCACCTAATGGCTCTGAGGAAGGGAAAGAGGAAGAGGAAGAATAGGAAAAAACTTTCCTGTATTTTCTTTAAATGTAAAATAATAAAAATAATAATAACGTCAGCCAGTTTGGTCTAGGCGAAAAATCAGCCTCAGGGAATATTCATGGCAGCTCGAATATTAAACATTTAATTTTACTTAACAACAGTGCGTTAAAACAGTATGTTTATATTTTAGTGTACTTTCGTGACCAATTTTAGTATTCATGTTACAGAATGTATTTCAGGCCAGAGTGCAATTTGCTCTGTGTACCTGTGGAGATGGGTTCACTTGCAGTGGCACGTCTTGGACAGCTCTCAGGTGCCAGGGGTGGAGGTGGAGAGGTGCCTGAATCTGCAAGGGCAGCACCAAGCTGGGGGCCTCCCATTGGACCCACAGGTATGGCCCCACTGTGGGTGGCACAGGCAGGAGGGGCAGGGAAGTGACTGTGAGTGGCGGCAGGTCAGGCAGGGGTAGGGAGTCTGGGTGGTCCTGTTAAAGAAAAAATTATTCATGACACTTGTTAAAAATGGTAAGGCAGACTTGATT
>NW_011888784.1:14493506-14521376 GCF_000151845.1 Pteropus vampyrus
CTCCTATGATTGTGCCCTGACAGTGGCGGGGGGTGGGCGGGAGGGAGGTTTGTGAATCAGCTCTAAGGTAATGTGATATTGTCCTAAAGTCATGGCCGAAGAGCCCAGATGAAGCTAACCAAGTTCGAGAAGCGATTCATGTTTTGAGGAAGCTTCGATGAAATTTTGTATTTTACTAGCTGCCTTGGGCACCCACTCCATTGAGTTTAGTGTTCCCATGCCTGTTACTTTCTGCTCAGATGTTTGACTCATCCACTGGCTCTTGCTGTAGCTCTCTGGCCCCTCTCCCTGTCCTCTGCCTGCTTCGTCTCTGCGTGCTTGTCCCCGTGCCCCTCAATAATGAGTAGTGAGTAGTAAACCCACTTCCTCAGTCACCTCTGCCCTCCCCAAGGTTACCCCAATCCAGTGAGGCCCTCCAGGCTCCTTTGCTCCCTAGAGAGGACAGTCAAGGGAACCCATGATGTTCAGAGACGTCTGTTCATTATCACAGGCCCCTTGACTGAGCCTCCACCCCTGACCAGCAGTTACCTGACCTCTGGACCACAGCCAGCTTCCTCCACAGTGGGAAGGCACCCAGGTTTTCCCTGTCACCATGAGGGTCTTTTACTTTCTTTTAAAAAACATAACAGGACTTCCATGGGCATCTGAAGGCTGTAAAATATGCCAGCAAACATACATTCTTCTTATCTTGTTTGTTTCTCAGACTGGTCTCAGCAGGCTGTGATTTGTTTCGTTTTTTTTGGAACTAAGTAGCCACAGGCTGGGAAGGCAATTTGCTACCTTCAATCCTTTATCACCCAGCGTTAAGGCAGGTAGCAAGGAGATTATTCTTTGATGTATGTTCTCATTGGTCCAGGCTGCAGTCGGAGCAGCCAGGAATCCTGGCTGATGGGTGGTCTTATCCAAGGCTGTGAGAGGATTCTGCCATTATTCTAGCACTTTCTGAGAGCCAGGCCCTATGCTAAGTGCTTCTTTGCTAAGTCAGTTGTCTCATGTAATTTGCACAACGGCTCTGTGAGGGGCAGGTGTTAGCAATCCCATCTTCCAGAAGAGGAAACCGAAAAGTTGGGGAAGGTGTCCAGGGCCATGACAGTAAGCTGTCGAGGCCTGTCTGGCCTCACAACTATTAAGCTATTCTAGCTCACAACAGCACATCCACTGCTAACCTTATGAAGTACAAGGACAATTTTATTGGAGTGTAAAGCATTAGCGGTTCAAATAACAAATGGGTTGTCCAAGGCAAGCACATGATATGATTACGAAATTACCTTTGTACAACTCAAGCCCCAGTCTAATTTCCCTCCCTCTGCTGTATCATGGACCACTCCTAGCTCAGGCCCCCTAGTGGAATTTGAGGGTTTAGATTTCTGCTGCTGTCCAAGATGCTCCAACCCTCAGACCCAAGAACCACCCCCATCCTTAGGAGCCCAGCCTGAGCAAACTTTCATTTTTTTCATCTTTCATTTTTTTCTCATCTCAGCCCTTGCACTCAGATCTCCCAAAGCCTGCAGTCTTCTTTCAACCCTATGTCTAAGCACGTTTTTGCTCTTCCTCCCAAGGATGTGACGGTGCCAGATGAGCTAGGCTGGAGTTTACTATGGGATGGACAGCTAACCTCTTGGTCTTGGTTTTAGTCTTCCTGGTCTGTAAACCAGGACAAAAGGAGAGACTGGGTGTCTCCTGGGCCTCAGATCCATCCCAGCCCTTCCTCTGTGCCTCTTTTGATCCCAGGGAACTACATTGCCAAGGCTCCTTTACCTCATGGCCTCTGCTTGGCATGGCCAATGGGAGGCCTGGTGGAAAAATGGAGGGAGGAAGAGAGGGAAGGATAGAAGGAAATTCCTCAGTACTTTACTCCCCATCTCTGCTTTTTGCATCACAGTAGTGGCTGTGTTTCTTTTGTGGCTTCAGGTTCTGCCTGACAGCCCCTCTCTTATAGTCCCGGCTCCCACTGGGCCATCTCACCACGGTTTCAGCATCCACAGGAAGACCTGGTTTTGGCCCCTCCTTACACCCTTTTCTCCCACTGGTCCTCATGCTCCCTGGTATGTTAATGGCTTCCTGCTTTAGCTAATCCCTGCTTTTTCCACTGTCCCCTGTTGAATTCCTCTGCACTCCTGTCATTTGATCAACCAATTCCCTGCATTAAATTCCTCTAGCCAAAGACTTAGAGGGATTTCTGTTTTCCTGGACAGACCCTGATTCTCACCAAGGACTTTGCAAACAATACTGCCTAGATGAAGGGAAGAAGCTCTTCCTTTTCTGCTCCTCCCTGGCCATCTTGGAAGCAAGAAGGCCAGGGCTCATTTCTTTCTTTTCAAAAATTTATATTCGTTATGATTATAGAAGTTATCTATTAGTGAGGAACGGCCTGCACAGCCACAATGAGACCCTCCACTCAGACTGCAAGACCATCCCCTTTCTTCCCCCAGACTGTCAGCTCCTGTGAAAGGGGATCAGAGGAACATGTGTAGGCCTTGCACTTCTTACTCCCAGGTAACTGCAACCACCCACTGGGAGCCAGGCTGCAAGTCCTTGGAGAGGTCATGGCTCAACGCTTGAGTTCACCAGGTCCTGTGCCTTGAAACATGGATGCATCAAACCAGGCCCTGGTGGCAGGAGCTGTGAGCGCGTGGTGAATCCTGCCTGGGATCGTGCAAGTGCCATTCACAGGGATAGGAACTTTGTCTAGCCGGGTCTCTAGGGAGCACCAAGGGATTGGGGGTGGGGTGGGAGAATGAGCAGGAATCTGTTGCAAATCAGCCCTGTAACCCTGGAGACCTGTGTGGTTGGTACATTCAGCAAGCACAGAAGCGTCTTTCCTCTGTGTTATATTTCTTCTAATGTGTTACTATTTGACACTATAGGTATTAAACTTAGTCAAATAATAGAAAAGGAAGATTACATTTGCAGGGGGAAATTCAGCCAGTTCTCTTGAGGGAGGGGAATGGAGACTAATGTTGGCAGAAGAAAATCTCCACTTAAAATGTGGCAGGTGCTGCTGAAGGTATGTCAGGGCTGCTCTGATATTGCTGCAATGCTTCTTTCCTGATGCTCTGTTGAGAGAATGGAGATATTCCAATTTTTTCATTCTTTGTGTTGGAGGAGTGGGAGCTAATTATAAAATATCATTCAATATCAACTCTCTTTTGAAGGATGACAGCCACGATGTTTTTCTCTTCTCAAAATGCAGAGGTGACAGATCTACTTCATTGCCTGGCCCTGACTGTGTAACAGTCTTTATTTTGTGCACATTGTGATTGCTAACTGTTACATTTCTTAGAGCAAGTTCCCTTTGATAAAACTTTTCCAAGTAGTAGATGATGCATCCTTTACTTGTAAGAAAATGACATGCAGCAGAAAGAAATAAACTGAGGTAGAAAGAGTCTCCTTCCTGCCCTCCAACCCCGAGACTAATACCTGACAAGGGTAACCGCCCTGGTTTTGAGTCCTTGAAAAGGGGAGGAGTGAGGGGGCCACTTTCTGAAGAACTCCAACCTGGTTCAAGGAATAAAAGTTGTATTTCAAGGTCCTGACCCAGAGTTTGTCAACTAAAGCTCTCAGCAATTTGATAAGGAGTGAGAAAGAGCCCCTTCCTTTGTACCTTGGCATGGCCCAAGAGGAGGGTGGACCAAAGGGCTCAGCTGGTGCCCAGCACAGTAATGAAAAGGCCCATGAAAAACCTCTCTCCCTTTCTATGGTTTCACGGTTTCGCTTCTGGAAATTGTTACTTTTCATTGGGAAGTGTGCCGGTGTTGGGGTAGGGAGTACAACTGCCAAAGATTGTTGATTGGAACTGAGGGAAAGTAGAGCAGTAGCCACATCCCACCAAAGCTCTGCGTGGTGGCGCTAGTGTAGGTGGAGGGCAGCAGTCCCCAAATTCTGAGTGCTAGTCGGCACTGGAGGAGCCGAAGGCCGCAGGGACCTGAGAGCTGCATAATGAGACATCAGCAACGTGGCTGGAGCAGGGCCTATGTGAGACCAGCACCTATTCTTTCTAAATATGACAGAAAATGAGCTCCTCCTGGCAAGGCTGATATATATACAATGGTCACAAGTTTTTCCAGGGTTTAATGATGTACCCCCTGGTCATGATACTCGGCAGGCACTTTTCCTCAGAACGCATGCTATTAAGAAAGTGAGTCAGCATAAGGAACTACAGTGACTGCTCGGAATGGAAATCCCCCAAACCCATGCTATTAAAGAAATGAGTTACATGGGAACAGATAGTAGAATGATAGTAGAGGCAGGAATTAGGGCAGTGGGAGACCTTGGTCAAAGAGTATGAACTTCCGGTTATACAATGAATAGGTTCTGGTGACCATATTTAACAATACTGTATTACATACTTGAAAGTTGCTGAGAGAATAGATCTTAGATATTCTCACGATGCACACTAAAGGCAACTATGTGAGAGGATGGAAGCATTAACTAACCTTATCGTGGTCATCATTTCACAATATATACGTGTATCAAATCATCACAAGGTATAGCTTAAATTTACACGATGTTCTATGTCAATATTAATAAAACTGGGAGGGAAAAGGAAATGAGTTAATCTAATAAAAAAATCCCCCAAACCCATGCTATTATGAAAATGAGTTAATATAATAAGTAACTGAGGGAAAAGTCCCACCCCACATAAGGCAAATCATCATCTGGAAATTTGGGAGTGTGGTGAAGAAAAGAAACTCAACAAAAATTAAAGCCCTAAAGGACCTCAGGTTACAGTGCAGTATTTTGAAGGAGTTTTATCCTATGGGTTAGGAAATCCTGACAACAGATTTCAGTCTCATTCATGGGATTTATTAAGAACCTTATCCTAAGGCAATAGCCTAAAACTAGCTCAGTAATGAAATGGTTACCCATCCAAGAAAGAGAGACATTCAAAATATTTCGTAATTGCATGGTGGCACTGGCATCAACTGCTTAGATTGCCTGTCAGTCAGTACAGGATATTGTGCCAGGTGATAACCCTTCAGCTGCTGGTCGTGAGAAGGAATGAGGGGTTTGTGAGAGGAGTATCAAGGCAGCCAAGACCACAAGGGACACTTGAGCTCAGGGAGAGGGCTCTTTGCCAACCAATATGGAAGTACCTCAGTATTTTGACATCCATCCATTTATACATCTGTCCGTCTGTCATCTGTCGTCCGTCCATCCATCCATCCAGTTTTCCATGTAATCAGTATTCCATCTATCTATTCAACATACATATCCTAGGAATGATTTCTTGGGTAACATATGGATATAGAGATGAATTGGAATTGTTCTTATCTTCAAGGAACTCATAAGTTTTCTTGTTACTCGTGGGGAAGGTATATTTTAGCTGCCACCATTTATCCTACCAGGATACAATTATGGTGAAGTGTTGTATAATAATAAAATTATAAAATTTCACAGAGAATATGCTTTATATTTCTCAAATGAATTTTGTATTTTCTCACTTGTTCCTCACAGTAATTCTGTGAGATGGGTAGAAGCACATTCTACAAACAAAGGCACTGAGATACAAAACCCTTATGTGACAGCCAGAGGGGACAGAGCCATGAACCTAGCCGGTGGACTTTTCATGAAGGGCGGAAACACTGCGGAGTGATTATGGCTTCAAAGTATGGATTCTATTGCTCATAACATTGACATTGTCCGACAAATTTAATAGCCAGAAGTCGGTGGTCTAGTCTGTTGTGGTTGATGCTCTGACAGCAATTAGTCAATATTTGGCTCTCTGCTGATTTGATAGAGAAAGAAAGAAGGAAGGGTTCCCTGAAATTCAAATGTCCCCTGTGATTGGAATAATAACATTTGCATGTAGAATACAATTCAACACCCTCAAATGAAGCGAGTGCTTTTCATTTTCTTTCAAGAACATATTAAACCAAGATAAATGTTCCAGTGTTCCCAATACGATTTACTTTCTTCCTTTTTGTGAATCCAGTATGAATGGTTACTTTTTAGTCATCTGGATCTTTCTATGCCTGCCTCTGACAGACTCTGATAGGTAAAGCCTCTGGTTTTGAGGGTAAATGGAAAATCACATTCGTGTTGTTGAGTGAAAGAATACCTCCCAGAAGTTGATTAAGTTTGAGTCCATTTTTAAATTGTCAGTGGAGAACAGCCTATAAAGTATTTGTAAGAGGAAAATAAGATTTATTGTCTTTCCTTCTTCCCTGAACTTCACTAAAGGTTTTGGCTAGAGAAGAAGTAACTGCAAGAAGCATGACCTATCCTCAAGAGATTTATGGCCAGGGCCTGACCAGCAGTGATTTAAGCTGAGAGCACCTGGTCCAGAAACAGAAGAGTTCACTCTTGGGTTATTGGTCATTCAAGGAGTGAAACAGTAACCAAGAATTATTACTCCCCAGTCATACCTCTTTGAAATAGGTCAGCACCTCCTGTACCCAGAGCAAGGGCAAATATACCCTCTATCAAAAATAAAATAGGCTCAGTCCTGAGACTAGCTAGATTGGGGGTGGAGATAGTTTGGGGGAGTGGGGGAACAAGGCAGGGGAGCCCAGCTGTGGGCCCCCAGCCGTGGGCCCCCAGCCCTGCCTGTGGGCGGAGGCAGAGCCGGGAGGAGCAGGCTGTGCTGCTCCTACGTAAGGACTGTAAGGACGGCGATGGTCAGCACTTGTGGGTGGCACGGGGCAGGGGCTGTGGGAGCTTTGGAAAGTCCGCAGACCCCTGGCATCCCCAGGCCTCAAGCTCCAGTCCAGAGTGGGGCACTGCACCGGCCCGTGTCTTCCGCAGCCCCTGCGGCTTCATCCGCTGCACAAACAGCAGTTGTTCCTGCGCCTGGAAGAGAAGTTCCTGGCCAAACCCAAGCCACTCAGGCTGCTGCTAGCGGAACCCCCACTGGAGGAGCCCCTGACCCAGCTCTGGCCCCAGACTCTCCAGCTCCTGCCTCAGCCTACTATTTGTCCTAGGTGGCGAGTGTGGCCAACCAGGGACTCTGGCTGGATGGCCAATAGGCTGCCTGGGCACCAAGGTCCAGCCCTGTCTAGCTCTTCTGATAAAGGCCTCCCAACCCTGGTGGGGGGGGGCAACAGATGCATTTGGGAGCCCCTTAGTAGGCCCTGAGCCCCTGAGGACTTCAGTATGGGGTCGAATGGACACACGGACAGACCAAAAGCCTCACAAATCTCTATGCTCAGGAGCCCCCTCCGTCCATCTGGCCCCACAGAGCTGGTGGCCTGTCATGCCCTGCACTTGGTCAGCCCTCGCCAAGCTCCTGGATCTGATGGACCAGCCAAACTGCCCCCAGGACCCCATTCCTTCTCTTTCCTCCTTTTACTTTGTGGCCTTCACCCCTCTGCCTCAAGGAACCCCCGTACCTCTCTGAGTACCAGACTTCTTGGGACCACACCCCTTGGGACCATATGGCACAGTGAGATCTCTGTTGTACATTCCGACTGGGGGATGACTGTTGCTGTTTATTACTAGTAGAGGAGGCTGGGCCAGCCCAATGAGAACTCCTCCTATGGTCTTGTGGCCCTGCAGAGCCTGACAGTAAAGTTTTCTTCCAGCCAAAATAATAATATAATAACAGTAATAATAAAATAATCTCCTCTATCATTTATGATGGCTGAACCTACAGAAGTCTCTGTGAACAGAATAAATTGTTTGTGTACTGACGAGCAAAGGTTTTCATCTGCCTGTCAGAGATGTTAACTGAGAAGAGGTCCTGGTGAGCCTGTCCTTGCCTTGCTGTCCCTCAAGCCAGGAATGGGTCTTTGATGAGGAGGGCCTGGGAAAGAAAGATGGAACACCAAGGTCTGGTCCTCGAAAGCAGCATCTGAAAGAGGCAGAGCCAGACTCAAGCAGGAGGTAGTTAAACAAACCCTATCTGCTGCATGTATGTGACCACCTAATGCCTCCGAGGACCCTACCCATCCCTTGTCCTCAGAAGGTCCTGGTCAACTCCTCACATTCTGCTCACCTTCACTTGGAATCCCATGAAGCTGGTGCTTTCTGCATATATAAATCCAGAAGGAATTAGAAAGGCTACACAGCACTTCAGGCATTAAAAAGAGCTCATATTAGCTATCTCTTACTGAATAAAAAAGCACCCCAAAACTTAGAGGCTTAGGAAAACCATATTATTTGCTCATGATTCTAAGAAAGGAAAAAAATGGCCCCAATAACTAGCAGCTGTAGGGGTCCTGAATGCATATAAACAATTCTCACAGTATATCAACGATACTCAGACAAGGCCATTCTTTAGCCATGATTGAATAAGACAGAGACTATTTTGTGATCATGCCTGAAATTATATAGAGATCATGCCATTCTACACTATTTTGTGATCATGCCTGAAATTATATAGAGATAAGGCCATTCTACAAATCAAAAACAAACATCTCTCTTCTAGCTAATATACATTACCACTGATGTTAGTCCCACTTTAATCTTCTTGCCTCATAGACAAAGATTACCAAGAAATCCAGTCACCAAGTTGCTCCCACTTTCTGATAGCACCCAATCAAAAGTAGGCTCCTGCTTCCCTAAAATGTTTACAGAATCACCCACCTGATAATCAAGTTCTATAATAACCCATCCCCCGCCCCAACATCCCCTTTCTGTTTCGTCTGGTGTGTACTCTCCCTTGCTGAACCACACCATTTCTACTGGAAACTAACAGATATTCACAGGTTGACTATGTTATGTGGGATTGATTAATCTGGGTTCCCCTGAGAAACAGATCCAATAGAATATATAAGTAAAGAGATTTATTATAAGGAGTGGGCTCGTGTGGTTATGGGGGTTGAGAAGCTTCAGGTCAATTCTGAAGCACAAGAGCTGATGGTGTAATTTCCAGTCAAAGTCTGAATCTGAAGGCAGAAGATCAACGTTCCAGCTCAAAGGCTGGTAAAGAGAGTGAATTCTTCCGTACTCAGCTTTTTTGTTCTATTCAAGCCTTACATGGATTGCATGAGGCCCATTCACATTGGAGGGCAATCTGCTTTACTAGTCTCCTGATTCAAATGTTAATCTCATCCAGAAACACCCTCGCAGACACACCCAGAATAATAGTTATCTAAATATCCCATGGCCCAGTTAAGTTGACACACAAGATTAACCATCACATATGCTATTTTACATTTTAAAATAAAAAAAGGATCTAAATGTATTATAGTACTCTTAACTTAATCAAATTTGATGAAAGACACCCGTCCCCCACCCTAAGTCAAGGGGTCTGTAAAAATTTACTTCAGTATTGAGAATTGTCTGGTCGATGCCCCTCTATACCACCGTTGTGACCATGCATTGTAATGTTATGGCTTCTTATTTATGTTTCTACCAGCAGACCGTGTGTTCCCAATGCTGAGAACCTAGTCTATTTTACCCAGTACCACCAGCCTGGGATGGAGCCTGCCATATAGAAGATGCTCAATAATTTTTTTAAAAAATTGGACTTAGTACTTGGCCCATGGTACTAGTATGTTGAAATGGCTTCCCCATGCCCCACCAAATCTCAGGCAGAACAAGTTTATGGCATCGTTTAAGCTTGGTTTCACAAATTAATAAGAAATGCTAAGAAATTTTTTACATTTTTATGACAGAGAAAGTGTTAGAATGAAACAAGACTATAAAATAAAATTGTAGCAAATGACTAATAAAGAAGGGGCTCAAGTTAATAAACGATCTTTCTATAATTTGTTTTATTCTGGTGAATTATGGCAGCTGATTTATAACAGGCTGATTCTGACCAAACCTAGCTCAGTGTGTGATAAAGAAATATAATTCAACTTTAGATACCAAATACAGTCGGTTTTCTTTTTTTTTCACCAAATATCATTGAGACATTCAGAAAAATGTTGAAATACTTTTCATGGATGATTTTTCTCCAGTAAATTTTAATCACACAAATATGCAGTAAACAAAATGCAGTTATTTCCTCTGTAATTAACTTGAGTAAATTCACAAGTTTATCGTGTTAATTAAAATAACACTCACCCAGTTGTAAAATGACAAATAGCTGACTATCTCTTGGGCTTCAGATGGCGGCTTTTATTAGTTAATATATTTAAACATATACAGGCTATCATTTGCCCTGAACTGTTTCAGAGTTGTTAATTTCACAACAAATCCTGTATTAAGAAAATGTGAAAATTTAAATAAAATTTGGCCTTTCACTGAAGTCCACAATCAAACCTGGTGCAGCATTTTTTCAGTCAAATGTCAACTCTGTCCCTATAAATAAAGCTGGTTACTAATTTCAAAGTAATAGATAACCTTGAACTTTCACAGAAAAAGTATGTTTATTTTAATACATTTAAGCCTGGATATAAATGATTTCAGGACATAATAGTGCAAAAACCCAATATTCCCAGAGACTGATTATAGTTGACTCTAAAGACTCAGTGATAATACAACATAATTAAACACGTGGGGCATGAGTGTCTTTGAAATACATTATCTGCAGGGCAGATAAAGAGAAAAGAAATAGAATTTCTTTTTTTTTTTTTAGATGGGATTTTAAGAATAAATCTGGTTTTAAAATGTTTGGCTAAATCATTCTCATCGCTCTTTCAAATCCCCCTGAAGTTAGTTTTCTCATCATAGACTCAGATTTAGAAGCTCTCTGGTCTAATTCCCAACTCAGCGCCAGAATCTAAGCTCTCAGCTCATGCAGCCTCTCAAGGCAGCCCTTTCCTCTATTTGAAGGGCTGATTGCCAAAAGTGTCTTCCCAATGTTGTTAGCACTGTAAGCCATGTCCCTGTAGTGTCCTGCATCATCAATCCTGGTTCGGCACTGTTTCTGTAATATAGAAAAAGCCCCTTTAACCCCTAGAAATGATCCAAAATGACTGCAACTGTTACTCATATACATTTTTCAGGCTTCTCCTCATTTTGGATAACAAATCTCTGGTTGATTAAAACTTGTCAATACCAGTTTTAAACTATGAATCATAAATTCAATTGCATAAAGTTTATTGAATACCATATACTAGGTAAATGCTAGGAATTGTGTATGATGAATAGATCATTTATAAAAGTATAAAACAATAACCCTGTCCTCCCGAAGTTTCCAGTTGGGAATAAAACAGTTCTACACTTCTCTCCATGATTCTCTTTCTGCCCCACCCTAATCTCTCTTTAAGGAGGAAGTTTCATTTGTGGTTGGGTAAATCCAAGACAGTTATTGGGCCACATTTTACTAGGGCACTGGGTAGCTAAGCTTTAAAAAATCACCAGCCATTTGTGGTGCCCTCTCCAACTTTCTCTTTTACGCCAAGGCGAGACTTGGAGCCCAGTGATGGGTCAGCCATCCACTATTTCTACTTTAAGTGTCTACTCTGATAAATGGATTCAGTGCTCACTTGGGCCCTCTCCATATCTCTCTTCCTTTTTCTCTCCTCTCCTCTCCTCTCCTCTCCTCTCCTCTCCTCTCCCTCTGTATTAGGGGTGGAGGAAGGAAGAGTAAGAGTCCCCCTTTGACTTAGAGCCAAAGCTGCCAATTCCAACTTAATTTTCCTAGTGGGTTCTACTTTGTGGATAAACAGCATAGGTTCAAATTTAATCTTGGCCCTTTATTTTAATTCTGTTACTGTTCTTTACACGCAGATTCTTTAGTCTGAGCCCCCATGAGGAGGAGGGAGAAGGAGAAGCATGATGCAGGCACTCCTGGGACACTATACCTAATTCTACCAGATAAACCCTAGAGCTCTACCTAGAAATCCCAACACTCACAAAACAGACATAATTTAAAAGATATATATATCCATAAGAGGAGAACAAAAATACGGAGTTTCATGGGTGAAAAATTGTGAGGGTGAAGTGGAGGTAGTAAGGTAAGGTGCAGAAGCGATTGGAACTTTCAGCAGATACAGCTGAAAGACTATGGAGGAAACAGAATTTCATGAGGGAACGGTGAGATCTCAAATTTAGTTCAAACATGTAGGAGAGAGTGGGGAGAAGAATGCTGGGAAAAGGAGCTGGCCAAGCCACAGAGAGCTTTGACTACCAAGCCAAGATTTTGCACATGATTTGGTGGGCAATGAGGAGTTGCTAAGGACTGGGGCTTAGGGATGTGGAAGTGGTCTCTGTACATACAATGATGGAGCTGTCTGAAAGGGCACAGGAAGAGGGAAAAGGAAGGCTGGGTACTGCTGGAACAATGAGGAGGCTCTTGAGCACAACACCCAGACATGGTGGTTCATGGGGAGGGCAGTGCAACCCTGACTTCCTACTCTCTGGAAAGGATTGATTCAAATCCAGGTTGGACTCATTTTCTTAGCTACCACAGCAAGCTCATGGTTGACATTGGGTCTGGAATTGACTGATATTACCAGCTCTTTCTTCACAGGAATTCTTTCAAGCGTTCCCACACTTAGAATTTCAAGTGATTTGGAGGATGTCTGTGTAAAGCCTGACCTTTAATCTTTGTGCAAATTAATCATTCTTAGTGTTATTTTGGATATTAACCCCTTATCAGATATAGGATTTGCAAGTATTTTCTTTCCATTCTGTAGATTGCTTTTTTATTTTGTTGGTGGTTTCATTTTCTGTACAAAAGCTTTTTAGTTTGATGTGGTTCCACTTGTTTATTTTTGGTTTTGTTGTCTTTGCTTTTGATGTCAAATCCAAAAAAATCATTGCTAAGATCAATGTCAAGGAGCTTACTTTCATATATTTTCTTCTAGGAGTTTTATGGTTTCAGGTCTTACATTCAATTCTAATCCATTGTGAGTTTATTTTTGTGTGTGGTGTAAGATAGTGGTTTGGTTTCATTCTTTTGCATTTGGCTGTCCAGTTTTCCGAACATTATTTATTGAAGAGAGTGTCATTTCCCCAATGTATATTTGTGGCTCCTTCATTGTAAATGAATTGCTCATATATTCATGGGTTTATTTTTGGGCTCTCAATTCTGGTCCATTGATCTATGTGTCTGTTTTTATGCCCATATTATACTGTTTTGATGACTATAGCTTTATAATGTAGTTTGGAATCAGAATTGTGATGCCTCTAGCTTTGTTTTTTCTATCTCAAGATTGCTTTGGCTATTCAGGGTCATTCGTAGTTTCATACAAATTTTAGCATTGTTTGTTCTATTTCTATGAAAAATGCCGCAGGAATTTTGGTAAGGAATGCACCAAATCTATAGACCACTTTGGGTATTATGGACATTTTAAAAAGATTAATTCTTCAGTCCATGAGCACCAAATATCTTTCCATTTTTCTATATCTTCTTCACTTTCTTTCATCAATGTCTTAAAGTTTTCAGTGTACGGATCTTTCACCTCTGTAGTTAAATTTAATCCTAGGTATTTTGCTCAATGGGATTGTTTTGTTAATTTATCTTTCTGAATTTGTTATTAATATATAGAAATGTAACTGATTTATGTAAAATGATTTAGTATCCTGCAACTCTACGGAATTTGTTTATTAGTTTTAACAGTTTTTTGGTAGAATATTTAGGGTTTTTAATATATCATTTGTCTATTACATATTCTGTATGTAACTTCTATTATTATTATTATTATTATTATTATTATTATTAAGAAAATTTTAAAACACACTGTATAGGCAGAATTCTTGGACAGTCCCATGATCTCCACCCCTTGATGTATGCCCATGATTAAGTTTCATTATATGGCAAAAGTGAAGGTATTTTGCAGACGTAGTTATGGTCCCTAATCAATTGACCTTAAGTCAATGAAAAGAGAGATTTACCTGTATGGGCATGACCTAATCAGGTGAGCTCTTTAAAAGAAGCTCAAAGCAACGAGGACTCTTCTGTTGGCCCTGACAAACCTAACAGCCAGGCTGTGAACTTTCTGAGGAGAGCAGCAGCCAATAAGTTGAAGGACCTCAGTCCTACAACTGAAAGCAATTGAATTTGCTAGCAACCCGACTGAACTTGGAAGTGCATTCTTCCCAAGCTGAGCTGCTAGGTGGGAATTCAGCCCAGCTGACACCTTTCCTGTCATCTTGTGAGACTCTGAGCAGAGGACCCAGCTTAGTATTTCTGGACTGCTAGCCTATGGAAACTGAGATGATAAATATAAAACAAATACAAAAGTAGAGTGAATAGTATAATGCAGTGATAGTCAAACTATAGTCCCTGGACCCATGGTGCCCATAATATGTTTCTTTCTAATCCATGAGGAGTTAAGCACAGAAATTGAGAGTAAAGACTGAGACGCTTTCATAGCAGTTGGACATTGCCACGACCTCCAAGTGCACATCACTGGACTCGTTTCAAGGAGCAAGATGTAGACCAGCTTGGATTTGTTAAATTTACATGACCAGTTGTGTATGGTGTGACCTGTGTACCAGATACACATTACGACATGTACACTTTTAGTTTGGCAACTGAAATCCAAAAGTATAAAAATAGGAGAAACTCAAGCATTTATTTTTATAACTTGTTTTTTATTGTTTTTTATAACTTGGTTTTTAATCACTTTTGCTTATTTTTAATTTAGCAAATTATTAGCTAAATTAAGAATAACAATCCAATGATTTATTTTTAACCCTATGTTATTTTAACCCCATGTTTCAATGACCATAACATGATGTGGTCAGTAATTGCCACATCAATTCCTGATATAGAAAACCAACTCATAGGACAAATAAAGCCAGTAAAGAATTTTCATTGTAGCTTAAAGAATGCACAGCACAGATTTATTTATGTGGCAATTCTAGTGTGTGCAGTTTGAACATGATGGTGATATTCTTTTTAACTTCATTGTCAATAAACACTTTTAGCTCTGACTTACATAAAATTATGAAAGAATACATTGTCAACGAATGTGGTTAGGAGTTTAAGTTTTATGTAGGAGAGCATGTTCTGAGAGCACAGTTGCTATGACAGGAGAATATTCTGAAGCAGTCACCTGGATTAAGGAGCATGCGCATTAATGCTTTGTCTCCTTCATTGAGAAAGTCTTGCTACCAAACCAAACAAAAGTAAACTACACAACCGAGTGAACTAAGTAGTATACTTGGTGACTAATTAAGAATCTGTAAATTACATAAAAGCAAATACATTAAATTAAGGACCATTCTACTTTTATGTGCTATAAGGAAGTGGAGAATAATAATCTCTTGCTGCTTGCTGAGGGACCATGTCTGTTGGGGGGAGAATTCTGTTGGAATAAAATGCATAATAAGTTCATAAAGTTTCTGTAAGCTAAGAAATCAGTTTGACCCAATGTTTAAAAATATGAATTGGACATCCAGACTTGGTGCTTTGTCTGGTATCTTAGATATTTTTAATGATCTTAAAAACTTCGACCTAAGGCAGGGATGCAACAAAAGATTAAAAGGCAAAGACAAAAGTTGGCATTTCTACAGATTTTCA
Organism: Pteropus vampyrus; assembly: GCF_000151845.1. NCBI lineage: Eukaryota > Metazoa > Chordata > Mammalia > Chiroptera > Pteropodidae > Pteropus > Pteropus vampyrus. The sequence goes on from NW_011888784.1 coordinate 14,508,814, forward strand.
TGACATGTCTCAACAACAATCAGGAATGTGGGTGGTAGCCTATTACTGTACATGTGTACACCCATGACTTTGAATTTTATTTTCCATCAAAATTTAATGTACATCTATGGCTCTAGAAACTATTCTTTTCATCAAAAGATATGGATAATTCTAATTGAACTATAACTTTACGGGATAAATTGGTGGCACTGGCTACTGATCAAGTACTGAAGATGAATTTTGAAAATACAGCATTATTTGCTTCACTTTGGCTAGAAGTTAAAAATGAATATTCTGAGCTTGCTGAATTTACTTTAAACCCTCTTCTGCCATTCCAATGAACACACCTCTCTGAGGCTGGTTTCTCTGCTAGAAGTATCATGACAACAAAACAAAGGAAAGTTTAGATGTACATTATCCCCTGTGAGTAGCGTTGTCATCAATTCACACTAGGTTAGATTGTTTAATAAGTAAGAGTAAGCTTATTTGTGACATTAAAAGCTTTAAATATTGATATACATGGTTTTCGTTCAAACTGTATGCAGAGGCATTTAATATGGGAAATCACTCTTACCCATAATTCTCTGATGAATTATGATTGTGGACCGACAAAAAGTTCTGAATATAACAGCAATTCTCCATATTCATCACTTATATATACACATTTGAAAAAGCCATATATGGTTTAAAAATTATTTTCTCTTTTTATATATGTTTGTTCTGATTATATTTATTGAAATATAATTTTATGTGTGTTGAGTCCAATGAAAAATTTAGACTTATATGTTATATGTCTGGTTTTTTATCATTTAATTTTTTGTCAATTTACCATAATTGTATTTTATTAAAGTATTGGTATACAATAAATTGGAAAAAATTTAAAAAGCAAACCAGTCCTCTCTCCCAGATAGATGAACAACTACATAGGTATAAAATTTCAGGAGCCAATATCCTTCTCCACAAAGACCCACCTTTCAGCATTCTTGTATCAGCTGATCTCCCATTTATACTTTTGCCAGAATAAACCCCAGATATCATATCATTTTACATGTAAGTACTTCAATACTTAACTCTAAAAGGAAAGACTTAAAAACTCTAACCACAATATCATCACATGCAACAAAACAATTCCTTATAATAGCTAATATCTGGTTTCCACATTTCTGGATTTGGCTTATTGCTTCTAGAACTGTCTGTTAACCTATCTCTCTATCCCTCACAGTTCCTTTTTCTGGAAGTTAGAGTGAAAGCCTTGATTAGATTCAGCCTTTTTTTTTTTTTTTTTTTTGCTTTAAAAGCACTTTTTAGGTGGTGCTCTGTGCTTTTTATGGCAACATCCCAAGAAGCACGTAAGTTTGGTTGCTCACTTGTAGTGACACAAACGAACATGGATCAAGGGGTTTAGTTTTTCACCCTGATCCATTCATTATAATATATTGCATTGACTTTTCCTGAATGGTTAGCAGCATTTAATTATTGCTAACTAGATCTATTTTTCACTGGGGATTTGCAAAATGGCGATTTTCTAATTATCTCATTGCTTCTTCATTTATTAGATTGAATGGCTTTCTATAGAAAAAAATTCCTTATTTATTTGGTTATCTTGAAATATAGTCTGTAGAGAAAAAGCAGGATAAAGCTTAATTCTTTCCTTTTATCAATTTTCAGAATAAAAAATTTGTGTCTTATCTCAGGTGATCAGTTAATTAAAAAAAAATTGTTACTATCAGTATGAACTCACAGACATTAATATATGTGATGTGTTTAAAACATTGTTGTCATTATCCAAATGGTCTCATCTTTGGGCAGTGGGAGCTCCTTCAAGTTGGTTCCTGGTTCTTTTTTTGTCATTACCCTAGTCATCTTTGAGAGCTCCTTATTTTCAGGCATGACATGCTGTCTTAGGCTCATCTTATATGCTTTTGGCCCCAGACCTGGAACCAGCCATTTCTCTAAGAAATCCTGGTTCCTTATAGTGGGAGTTGGTGTGTGATATGTTTGTGTTCTACATGTCTAATTTTGTTAATATCTTTTCTCGGCATGGACTGAATATATTGGAGTTTGGTGCTAAGACCATTGCTTTGCTTTGAGAGTTCAATGCATGTGTCATCTTCAGGGGGCTCACAAGGAAAGAAAAACCTGTGTCTCCTGACTGGATGCCAGAAAATAACACTTGTACCACCCTGTGAAACATCTAAGTGATTTCATTCATTCATTCAACAAATACTTAATGATTGACTGTCATATCTATTGTTTCAGGCCTTGTGGTAGTTTGAGTCCCTGCTGTCATAGAGATGACATTCCAGTGAGGGAAAGAAGGCAACAGACACATGTGATGGGGTGTGGGGACTGCTTTACTATAGAGGGTGGTCTGATAAACATTAGAGCAGAGACCTGAAGGAAGTGAGGAAGGGTGCCAGACAGAAGGCTGGCGGGGAACATGTTGGGGCCAAGGGAATGGCCAGTACAAGGGCGCTCAGTCAAGGGTGTGCTCACTGTGATTCTAACACTGGAGAGACTGACAAATTCTTTACTCTTCAAAGTTTTGATATATCTTACCAATTGCAAAGTATTTCCTCACAGTAAAAATTTAAAGTTTACAGCTTGCCTTTCAATAGTGATCCTTTATATAGTGACTTTTTATGCCATCACTTCATGATGATTACAAGATAGCCCATCTTCTCTCCCCACCCCAAGTACTCATATTCTTTTTTTTGTTGTTGTTTAGCTTCAAGTATACAGTACATTGGTTAGACATCTATATAGTTCATAAAACGATCCCCCCAATTGCACCCTCCCTCCCCTGACCCTCCACCTTGCCAATGTATTAATGCTAACTTCATTCCTTATCCCGTGCTCCCCATCCCCCTGACTATCCATCAGCTACTAATTTGTACTTCTTTAGCCCTTCACCCCATTCTCCCAGCTCCCCAAACCCCATTCCCCTCTGTCTGTCACCAAATTGTCCGCTATATTTGTGAGTCTGTTTTTGATTAGTTTGTTCTTTTTATTCCTTAGATTCCTGCATATAAGTGAAATCATATAGTGTTTATCTTTCTCTGTCTGACTTAAATACCTTCTAGGTCCATCAAAGCAATATCTTTTTCCATCCTCTTGTTTTCTCATCCTTTCAGCACTCTGTCTTTTGGTTGGAGCACTTAATTTTTTTCCATTTAAGGTACTTATTGATAGGGATGTAGTTGTTACCATTCTTTATTCCTGTTTCTGATACATGTTTTTTTCTTCTTAACCTCCGACATTTCCTGTAATACTGGCTTGTTGGTAATAAAATTCCTCTAGCTTATTTTTGTCTGGGAAGCTCTTTATCTGTTCTTAAACTCTAAACGATAGCTTTGCTGGATAAAATATCCTTGGTTGTAGATCCTGAGTCTTCATCTTGTCGAATATTTTTGGCCAAGCCCTTCTGTCCTGCGTAGTTTCTTTTAAGAAATCAGCTGCCAGTCTTATGGGTGTTCCCTTATAAGTAATTATTTGTTTTTCTCTTGCTGCTTTTAATATTCTTTCTTTGTATTTAAGATTTGGCATTTTAATTATGATGTGTCTTGGTGCAGGCCTCTTTGGATTCCTGATTTTTGGAATTCTCTGAGCTTCCTGGGGTTTTATGTCCATTTCCTTCACCAGGTTAGGGAAGTTTTCCATCATTATTTCTTCAAACAGCTGTTCAATATCTTGATTTTCTTCAGTTATGCTGGTCAGATGAATATTTGGGCCCTTAATAGTGTCCCATATCCTCCTTAAATTATTTTTATAGTCTCGGCATCTTATCTCTTGCCATTCTGCTTGAGTGTTCTGATTGGCTTTCCTGTCTTCTAGATAGGGCATTTGATCATCTTCTTTATTCACTTTGTTTATTCCTTTGTTTACCCCACTTAATATACTTCTCATCTCAGATAATATGTTCTTCATTTCAGACTGGTTCTCTTTTATAATTTCCATTTCCATTTTTATGTTTTTTATCTCTTTGTTGAAGTTCTCACTGAAATTATCTACATTTTCCAAAAGTTCCTTGAGCATCTTTATAACCAGTGTTTTGAACTCTACATCTATTAGATTACTTGACTCCATTATATCTGGATCTCTGTTCTGTTCTCTCATGTGGTTTCTGCTTCTTTGTCTTCTCATTTTGGCTGCCTTTCTGTGTCTGTTTCTGTGTACTAAGCAAAGCTCCTAAGTCTCCCAGTCTCATTAGTGTGGATTTGTGAAGTAGGTGTCCAGTGGCACAGTCCTAAGAGGAGTTCAGTTGCAGGCCAAACTTAGCCCAACCCTCTACCCCGCCAGGGCTTGTTAAGATTCAGCAAGCAATCCACAGATGCTGTGCGTATAGTTGCCTCAAAAGGTCACACCAGAAACTGAGGCCAGCTGCCTCCAGTGTGAGTCAAGGTGCCGCTCAGCAAGGAGCACCTGACTCACTGAAGATATACCTGGATGTAGCTTGGGTGGGGCTAAGAGTTGGGGGATGTGGGGTTTCAGAGAATCCTCTGGACGGAGTGACCTCTGTTATCCAGTTTGATGACATCACAGCTATGGCGGCACTGTGTCCGCACACTGGGAGGCGGGAGAGCTCAACAAGGAACAATACTGCCCGCATTCCTGTACAGAGTGAGTTACCCTCGGCCCTCACTCTGACAATGTCTCCCTGTAAGTCTCTGGTGCCCGCTGCACGCAGCCGAATTGGCGTTGGTGCTCAGAGCGAGCAGGTCCTTTTAAGAGGCATCTGCCGCTGCCGCAGCCTGCATCTCAGCCGCTGGAGACTGGGCAGCCCCATGTCCTTGCCCCATCCTACTTTCTGCCAAGGCAAGGTGCTTTCTTGGACTTCTCCCTAGTTGTATGGCTTGCTTGTTCCTCTAGATCCCAGGCGATTCTTCCTTGCTTCTGCTCCTTGTTTCCATCACAACTTTGATTTGGTCGCCAGAGGGCTGAACAGAGCCTCTATCATGTATGCCATTTTTTTCTCTCTCTCATATTCTTAAAAAAAAATAACTTTTCTAATTCCAGAAGTCATAGGTAGTTATTATAGAGCACATGGAAAGCACATCAAAAAACAAACAAACAAATAAACAAAAACCCAAACACAGAACAAAATAAAATTAAAACAAAACAGAAGCCATCTGTTATCCTGCCACTCAGAATTAACCTCTGTAATATGGCAGTTGGTATCCTTCTATTCTTTCACAAAAACGCTGTCTAGCTGTGAGTTCTGGACCCTGCCTTCCTACTTTTAGACATGGTCTTTAGTGGCAGTAGAGATTTCTAGCTTCTATCTGTTCAATACTTCTTTGTCAGAGCAGCAGTTTCTTTTTAAGCTATGGCTTACACCCGCTGACTCGAATCGTCCCTTCAGACCTAGAGGTTACTCCCAGTGTACCCTGTATCATCATCCTTCTGTGTCTCCAGGGGACATGCCACTGGATCCTGTCATTTCCATATCACCAGCCAGTTCTTGCTTCTTGGTTAGATAGAAGTGACAAGGAAAGTCTGTCCTCACCATCACCATTGCTCTTTCCTGCTGAAGCGAAGGGGGAGGGAGACAGGGGAGAGGACACAAGCAATATTTCAAAGGTAACAATGGAGCCAGGATTTAATCAATCCTTCTTAAAGGAAAGAATTTATTTTAGTGCAAAATGGATTTTCATTGACTGAGTTTGCTTCTATCACCCAAGGCTGTGTGTGGTATTATCACAGAGTACCTGGTCATATGGATAGTCTCATCACCAGTTATCTGAACATTTATATATGTGGAATATTCTTAACAAATTTAGACACATGTGGACAAAAAAAAAAAAGACCACTAAATGAGAACAAACAGATACCAGGTGTTAGGATTTCAACAGAACTTCCTTAGGGACAAAACTCAACCTTCAACAGGTACCTTGATACTAACAGAAATATCAGTATTTTGAAAGGCAGCATAGCACAGTGCTTAGGAGAGTAATCTTGACACCAGAGTGTCCAGATTCGACCCCTGGCTTTGCTGCTGCTTAGCTATGTGATCTTGGGAAAGATAGTAGACAATCTGTTTCCACATGTGTAAAATGGGGATGATGTTGATACAAGTACCAGCCTTGCTGAGGTTATAAGAGGATGCTGAGTTAGCACAAGTCGGGCACTTAGCACAGCGTCGGCCCATAGCAGGTGCTCAACCCGTGTTGGCTATGTTGATTGACCGAGTATTGACCTTCTTAATCTTCAAAACAACCCAGTTAAATATGTACTATCATCATCTCCATTTACAGAGGGTTTAACTGAGGCACAGACAGGGTAATAACTAATCCAAGGTCACATGCTGGAAAGTGGCACAGCTGGCATCCGAACTTGGGTGGTCCTGTCTCAGAACCTATACTCCACTGTGATATCCGATATCATTACCCACTGCTTAATCTACCTCCAGACCCAAGGAGCCTGTTTCTTTTGAATGCTTTTTCTTCCTCATATCTTCGACTTAAATATGAATATGGTTCTAAGTTTAAAATGAGACTTTCTCTGCCTCCTTTGTCCTCTGGGGCTGTGGCCCCTAGTCCTGGGTTGTCTTCCCTCTTCCAGCTGCACAGACCTCTGACTTTCACAATGAACTCCCTCAGCCCTTCCTGCCTTTGCTCACTTGCAGGGTGCTGCCAGCAAGAGTTCAGTTAAAAAATTCATCTCTATGCAGAGGGTTGTCTCCTGCATCTCTTGACCTTTGCCCCTTCTCCCTCGTTTTGTTCCTTTTTTAGAAAAAACTCAGCCCCAATGCTGCTTCCTTCATGCTTTACTTGTATCTATAGGAACTGGCCCTTTTCACAGAGTTCTCAGCCCAGGTCCCCATGTGCATGAGTCAGAGGAGCACACAGAGGCGGATGGTTGGGTGGCAGTGCCTGACCGCAAAGGACAAGGGGGCATGGCTTGGCATTGGGTTCATTTTAGAGGAATTTATCTAGAGGCTACTTTGGGCTGGGACTAGGAATAAATGAGGACAAAGTTCCCAGCCTGCTTTTGTGGTCTAGCTAAAGGGAACAGATGCATAGCAGGTTCTATGGTACTGTGCAAGTGCCAGAGCGGAGAGCATATGGAGGTCAAGGAAGGCTTCCTGGAGGAGGAAACTCTAACCTAATCCGACCTGGGTTTGAACTGAGGTTTAATTGCTCCCTAACTGTGTAACGTTATCAGCCTCTCTGGCCTACGTTCCTCACTGGCTAAATGGGGCTGTTGTGAAAATGAAACGTGCATCATACGTGGCACACAAGAGTTGCCCTGTAAATCACGGTAGGAAGTGCTATTGTTAGCATTATATACACTATTAATAACAACAGTTGCTTTCTAATAACACACCCTCCTCATGTTATATTCACTTCCAGGAACAAATTCCAGCCTACATGCAAATACAGCTCTTTAAAAATAGTTATACAGATGGTTACTAGGCTTAGTGTGGTGATTACATCATAAGGTATATAAATGTTGAATCACTATGTTGTACACCTGAAACTAATATAATATTGCATGCCAATTATAATAAAAAATTATTTTAAAAAATAAAAAATGAAAATACAATTACATATAGAAGAACGAGGTTTTTAAAAAGGTGTTGTAAGTGGATTTCACCGCAGACCATTTCATGCTGCTCCTGCATCTCCTTCTTTCCTCTGGACAGGTCTGCCACAAGCCCCATAAAACATTTGGAGATTTGCAGAACCAGAGTCAGATTTTCCATCCCCAGTGTTGACATCCTTCTTGAGCAAAAGCAGCAAAGATGTTTCCTCCACATTTAACGCGTAACCAGGGATGCGTAATTATGACTGTGGTGAAACATTCTCAGCTCCCTGGGATCACATCCAAGCGATGATTCTTTTGTAATACTGCCATTATTTCTCCACAGAGTACAACCGAGCAAAGCCAAGTTGCCGAGACAAATGGTATAAGCATGTCGTTGCATTAAATGGATGCCCCACCCCACTCGCGGCCTTTAATAATTTATACTTTTAAGAAGACAAGTGGCTGTCCAGCTAGCTAATTAAAAATACCGATTGCACAAATGAGAAGTATGGTTCTTATTAAAGTGTCTGTTTGCTTCCTTGACAGCTTCTAAGAAGTAAATATGTCTACTGCCCCAGATATAAAGAAACAAAGTGACTCAGCCATGAGAAATCCACTTTGGGAAACAAATGAGTCCATGAGACTTTGCCATGATGACACAGCCCTCGGCGCAGAATCAGGTGACAAAGTGGAGCTCCTGTAGAACGAAATGCAATTCACATAAATAAGGGAATTGGAAGCTTCTTGACCCCAATATCAGCCTGTGGTCCCTAGTTTATCAAGGAGGAGATTTGTTGGGCATAAGTACTGGGCGTCCCCTCACTAAGAACAGGGACCTCACTGAGGAGCAGTTCTCTGACAAGGCAGACCAGACGATAGCTCCACAGGTGTTGGGAGATGCCATCACCTGCCACTGCCCTCTCCCCGACATCCTCTAAATGACAGTAAAGAGTCAAAAACAACAATAACAAAAAAGATAGAAGCCCCCAAAGGTAAAGAGAGCAGGCCAAGAGACCATAACAGAGAGAAGGCAACAAAAATATGGAAATCAGATCTCTGAGCAACTGACCTAGCAAACCAGAGAAAGCTGAGAGCTGTCAGGGAGGCAAGCTGAAAAGCCAGCATGTGAACAGAGAGCCTGGAAGACATCAAAGGCGTTAAGGAGTTGAAAACGCAGGTGCAGTTAGGACCTGAGGAAAAAAAAACAGGCTCCGATAGCTGGGAGCTGGCCTCACACTCACTACTAGGCCACGGTATTCTCCTATTGAACAAAGACAGTTGCACGGAACAACTACATCAGACAAGGCCACTCTGTGACGTGACAGATGGAGATAAAAACAAGACCATTTCACAAGATGATTAAAACAACACTCCCCAGACCTGAAGAATGGCCCAGAGACACCTTTTCTAGCTTATACAAGTGACTGAGGCTTCTTTACTGATTTCAGCGATAGCCTCACTTCATTCCTCCTGACTCCTAGATGAGATTAAGCCATCATAGGACTACTCCTCATTCTCAGACAGTACCCAATCCAGAGAAAAACCGCCACTCCCTTGAACCCTCCTTCAAATCACCTAACTCCAGTCCAGACCTTAGCCTAAGTCCTTCCTGACACTTTTCCAGAGATACAGTTCTCCACGTCTGGTCTCTCATTGCAACAAGACAATAAACCCAACTCATTTGACTACAGGTGTGTTCCTGGTGATCTGTGACTGATGAGCATCAACAGGCCCCAAACACTCCCCATTCCACCCCAGTTCAGCCAGGGATGGCAGGATAGCCTGGAGAGATTGGTCCCCAGGGCGGCAGGGTGGGGGGAGGGGAAAGAGGGAGGGGCTGAGGATGGGGGAGCACCAGGCCCTGCTGAGGAATGAGTATTTTCTCCAAAACAAGGGCATTTAATGAAAGATGACATCACAGTGAGACTCCCAACCCCTCCCCCAACCTGGCTCTCAGAAAAGACAAAGGAAAGGAATAACAAGAATCACACAGGAAGCAGAGACGATGGCAAGAATGAAGAGACTGTCTAGAGCTGGATTATATTCTTCAACACATAACTTACACGAAAAAAATAAAGTTGGAAAGAAATTATATGTTGAAAGAGACCTAAGAGCTTTTTAACTAATAGCAAAGTATGGACCTTACTTGGATCCTGATTTCAGCACACCATAAAAATAAAACTGTTTACGAACCAATCAGGGAAAGATGAATATTGACTGCATATTTGATGATATAAGGGAATTATCAGCATTTTTTAGATGTGATAATTGTATCGTGGTTACATTTACATGAAAGATTCCTTTCAGAGGTACATACGGGAATATTTATAGGTGAAATGCTTCGAATTCTGTAATTTGCTTCAAAAGAATCCTCACTGGGGGAGGGGTTCAGATGAACCAGGACTGACAGAAGTAGAATTGTCAAAGCTGGGTGGGAGGTATATAGAGGCTTATTATTCTATTAGCTCACTTTTGCATATGTTTGAAATTTTCCGCAACAGAAAGTGAACAAAAACAAGAAAAACGAAACAAAACAAAAACTGTTGAGACGGAAAGTTGTTCTTAAAAAAGGAGTTTATTGAGCCACATGCTAGCCAGAAAAAGGAACAGGTTCTGGTGTACAGGTTAAACCACCAGCATCAGGGCTAGATGGAGTAGACAAATGGATCCACTATCCTGGGGGTGACACGGCTTTTTTATACAATGAGTTTAGAGAAGAAATATGTAGGTCGTTTTGAAAGAATTTATATTCGCTATAGATAAGGATGAGAAGTGGGAGCGGGTGAAGGTGAAGCAAGGAAAGAAGTCCGTGGATAGGTGAATTTTTCCTAAGGAAGAAGTACTTGTTGCTTCCGAATTGGTTGTGAGCAACAGTCTGGAAAGTTCGCACGTAAGCAGGATGTGGTGGCGTCTGGTGTTGGGCTATTCTTTCTAGATGACTGCTGAAATAGTTGCCTGGAAATTGATTCAGTTTCAACATACATTCAGGGATATGATCAGTCTGTTGGCTGATGAACTCTCCTTGTCTCTCTTCCTCCCGCCCTCTGGCCTGCTGTAATTTAATTTAGGACATCTCAGTATTTTTTCTCTTGTCACTCCCAAAGTATAACTGTCTTTAACACGATAAAAATTCCTCAGCTTATTCAGAACCACTCTAGACCCCAAACCAGGAAGATGTCAGGGCAGTTCATTCTCAAAGACTGCAGACACAGACACAGAGAGACAGCTGTAGAAAGCTATTTGAAAATGGCCTAAGCCTTATCAAGGACCCTAAAGCAGGGAGGTAAGAGACAGCCCCAGGCACAGTCGTGCATTGCTGTCTCTTCCTTACTTCTTCTCTGTCCCCATAGTGACTGCAAACTAGGCCCCTTTTGTACCCTAGAAATCACTTCGCTGGGCAGCTTGGCCGAGAGTTCTGGAGGGCAAAACTCAGGGGGTGGCTATGGGGTCAGATTTGTCCCTGGGTGAGGGGAGGGAAGTGGCTTTGCCTTTGATGTGAGGAAGAGAATGAAAATGCCCTCCACTGACCTGAGTGACTGACGAGTGGGAGGTGAGTGGCAGGATGGGAGGATGACTTTGTGGCACCTGAGTTTGTTGACAGAACGAAGCGGGGGTGGGGGCGTGGGATTTGACTCCTGAAGGCAAGGAGCTGCATTTCGGGGGTGGTTCTCTAAGGGCTGTGACTTCTAAAAATTCCCTCTGCAGTGTTAATATTGGGGAAGAAATCCTGCATCTTAGTCTGAGTAAAGTTCACTTTGAGACCAGGCAGCAGCTTGAAATGGAAAGTGGTGGTGTTTTTTCATACCAGGAAACTTCCAAGGGCTCCCTTGCTTTCGAACAACTTATCCAGCTTTTTATATATTTTTTTGAGACTTGTTGTTTTCAGCTTTATTTGAACACAGTGAAAAAAAATTTTTCCACCATAGGAACAGAAAGTACCTTTGTGCTTTACATATAAGGGTTTCCCCCAAAGGTGTGGAACTGAGGATTCATTTAATAATGGCTAGACGGAAGTTTGTGGCTAATACAGAGGTGTTTTCTAAAAAGACAATTATCAGTGCAATTGATTTTCCAGGAAAGTGTCCCTCAAAGCAGTCCTGAAAAATAGGCACAGGCCATAGCCATGTCTCCTGACCTTTTTATTGTAATGGACCCTTTTAAGAACCTAATGGAAGATATGAATGCCTCAGAAAAGTGTACAGAATGTGCATACACACATTTTGCATATAATTTTAGAGGATTCACAAACACTTTTGAGCAAGAACAACAAAGAACTGGGAGGAAGCGATGGACCATTTACATTACAAAAGGATTCTTTGCTCAAAAAAAAAAATTTGCTCCCTGGCTCCAAAATGCCCTCCTGTAAATAGCAGTTGGTTTATTTGATTTGTAAATATTCCATTTTTATAAGACTTTACAGCTAAGACACAGTTTAATCGGTTTCCTACATAAATCCATTAATGAAACAACAAATTCTTTAACTAATGTTTATTGTACCCCTTCTCTGTGCCAGGCCTGTGGTCAGCAGAACAGATGCAGTTTCTGTCTTGTCGAGCAGACGATTGGCTGAGCGAGAGAGCAGGTCTCGGTTGTTCCTGGCTGCGTCTCCAGCACCTAGGACAGCTCTCAATACTAGCGACTGGATCAGTGCACAAACGAATGAGAAGTAAGCTAAATACTAAGTACTGCGAAGAAAACTGAGTGCTGTAATGGTGAGTAAAAGGCGGGGGTAGAAGGGAGAAATCTCCATGGAAGGAGGTGGGGAGAAATTAGGGAAGGTGTCCCCAAGGAGGAGAGATTAAAGCTGAGCCTTGAGGATGAGACTTACGGAAGAGCATTTCAGAAGGGAAGACCAGGGTGTGCAAAACCCCAAGTCCTGAAAGGCATGCCATGGCAAGGCATATGATGAGCCTGGTGCGTGGGAAGAAGCAGACTTAGGGCCTTCTATGCCAGATTAAAGAGCTGTTTCTTTAATTCTGGATACTATGAGAAGCAATTGGAAGGTTTAAGCCATGGAGTGAGATCATGTGATCTACATTTTCAGAAAAATTGCCTTG